>NC_036871.1:17751702-17868779 GCF_002910315.2 Salvelinus sp. IW2-2015
CCTTTTCTCACAATGAGCGCCAAGCCTACCCCTTTCACCTCAATACCAAGCCTGCCCTTTTCTCAATACAGCTGCCCTTATCCTCAATACCAGCCTGCCCTTTTCTCAATACCAGCATGCCGCTTTTCTCAATACAGCCTGCCCCTTTCCATCAATACCAGCCTGCCCTTTTTCCTCAATACCAGCCTGCCCTTTTCTCAATACCAGCCTGCCCTTTCCCCTCATACCACCTGCCCTTTTCTCAATACCAACCTGCCCTTTTTCTCAATACCAGCCTGCCTATTCGCTTCAATACCAGCCTGCCCTTTCCTCAATAACCTAGCCTGTCCTCTTTCCTCCAACATATCTCAGCCTGCCCTTAATTCTCATATACCGACCTCTCCTTTGGTTCTTCATACTCGGAAGCCTGACCACTTTTCTCAATACCCGCTAAGCTTTCCCTAAGAAGTAAACCTGTCTGCGATATATATACATTTCGCACATACACAAGCCAAGCGCCTATATGTCTTATATATCAGATTATTATACCAGCCTGCGGTCCTCGTTAATATTTTAATAATTACTCTAAATACCAAATCATGCGCATAGACCTCATTGTCTCTCTACTATGACACCCCAGAAGACAGCATGAAGCTCCCTTTTGTCCCTCCACACATAAAGCGCCATCTTAGCTCTTAAGAAAACCGGCATCTCTCCACGTTATGCTTCAGAGCGCAATGGCCAGCCACATGTCTCCTGCTGGAGTACGCTTCGAGATAGCCACAATACCAAATAGACCTTGAGTTGTGAGCCCTTTCCCAATTACGCGACCTTCCTATATGCACATAAGCTATGAGAGAACGCAGCCCTAATACGGAGTCACTTATATCCGCTGTCATATCTCACTAACAAATAACCGATACGGGCGAGACACCTATAATTGCGTCCAAATTACACTAGCCTTGTCCCATGTAAATGCCATCAATCATATCCACTGTCCTAGTTACCGACCCTATATTTTTCATCGCACTATGAGACTGAAGACAAAGTCACTGCCCATTTCCTCCACACAATCCTTATTGGAGCCTGGCCCTTTTCTCAAAATACCAGCCTGCCACGCCTTTGGTCACGCATACAAAATAAACCGAGCTCTGCCCTGTCTTATATCAATAAACCAAAGCCTTGTCCCTTTCCTTCGGAAGTACCAGCCTGCTTTCCTCAATAACCAGCCTTCCCTTTCCCTCAATACCCAAGTGGAAAGGACCTGCCCTTTTCTCAATACCTCAGCGGCTGCCCTTTTCCCACACTCATATAACCTAGCCTTTCCCTTTTCCTCAATACCGGGAGCCTATCCCTTTCTCAGAGTACCAGCTGCCTTTTCTCATACCAGCCTGCCCTTTTCCTCAATACCAAGCCTGCTTTCCTCACAATACCAGCCTGCCCTTTCCCCATCAATACAGCCTTCTTTCCTCCAAATCACCAGTCCTTCCCGTTTTGCGCCTCCAATACCACGAGCTTGCCTCTTTTTCCTCAATAACCACAGCCGTCACCTTTTCTTCAATACCAGGACCTGCCATTATTTACCAAATTACCTCCCAGCTCTTGCCTCCCACTTGGTTCAGCTACAATATCTGAGCCTGCCGATCCTCACTATCCGAGCCTTTCCCTTATCCTCAATACCGCCTTACCCTTTCCTCAAATACCAGCTTTCGCCACTTACTTGCCTCAATACCAAAGCCTTCTTCTCTTGTGTCCTCAACTCAATTTAAGCCTCGGAGCCGTTCTGATTATATGGTCACTTCAGATACCACAAGGTCTATTTCTTACTCTTCTCTATAACCTCAGCCTTGGCGCCCTTTCCACATTGCTCAACTAGACAGAGCCTGTCCATGTTCCTCAAACCAGCCTGCCCCTGTCTATTCTCATCTCCCTGCCTGCTGCCTTAATTCTTCAATTTGGCGCTGCCTGCCTTGCATCACCGTCAATATCCATTAAACGACTACTGACTTATTGCTCTCATACCAGTAGAAATTAGCCTTGTCAACCTTTATCAATTCACACTAACTCATGCCTTCGCACGCTGCAAAGAATCACCTCAATGTTATAGGCCTTTCCCTACTACTGAATCCATAGTCACAATGTTATGGTCGATCTGACCCCACTTCGGGTACATCAAAAGACACAACAGCCTAAGCTGCATGAAATGTAGCTCGCAACATACATACCAACACATACAAGTAGATGACACATACACATATTCCATTATACAATGACCAGACCGGAACAGTTCAGTTTGATATTTCCCTATTGTTTTCGAGTCACTTATAACCACATGATAAGAATGCAGGACATGGACCTGTATTCTATGTTACTATTCTAGCCTATTGTATTCCATCTACAATGACCAGACAGCGACAAGCATTTTTATGAATTAGTTCTACCATGTTCCATCTACAATGAACCAGACTGGACATGTTCTAGAATATTCATCTATGTTTTCCATACTAACATATGACCAGCTACATAGAGTACATTTCTAGACATTCTCTACGTTCCATCTACAATGACCAGACAGGAACACGAATCCTAAGACATTTCACGTGCCCATGTTTCCATCTACAGACAGACACAGACAAGGTGTAGCAGGTATCTAGACATGCCCATATAAATTTCCAGTCTCAATGTACCGAGACGGACAGTTCTAGACCACTTTCTCTATGATTCCATTCTATACAATTGAACAGAAAGACAGGTGACAGATTCTAAGACATTTAACTCTATTGTTCCACTTTACAATGACGCAGCACACACACAGCAGACAGAGTTCAGACATTTGAAACATCCATGCTTCACATCTACATGAACCAACACGGAACCTGTTTCAGAATTTATTTTAATACAAAATGGTTCCACTACCAAATAGACCCTAGACAGGGCACGCTTTTTAGAGATATCCCTTCAATATGTTCCATATCTATCAATGTATCAGAACTGGAACAGTTCCCACATCAGCACTCTATCTCAAGGTTACCCAGAATGTCATAACAAATAAATAGAGCCAGAACACACACTAGACACAATGCCTTTATAGATGATCAATTTCTATCTTCTCCATGTCCCATCATACAAAGTTAGAAAACCTAGTAACTGTTATCAGTTATCTAGAATATGGCCTTCTATATGTTCCATCTAACAATGACCAGCTCGAGGATCAGTATGATTCTTAGCACATTCTCACTAATGATTCCATCTACAATCGACACGATCAACAGCACAGTGATGTTCTAGAGCATTAGATCTCATCTAATTGCCAAATCCTACGAAGATACGCAGACAGGACCAGCTTATAGTACAAATCTTAATGTGTCGCGATCTGTAACAATGACTCAGACGAAGACTAGTACTGATCAATTCCTTTATGTTCCAATCTTCCTATCAAATCGACACTTAAGAACCAGCAACCAAGTGCACTATGAGAGTTCTTGGTGCAACTTCATCACACAGATGGACCTCAGAGACTGGAACAGTTCTATGACTTCTCAATGTTCATCCTACATGACCAAGACTGGACACTGTATCTCAGGAGCATATATCTCATCCATGGTTTACCAGTCTTTATACATGAACTACAGACGTGGCAACAAGTTCTAGCATTATCTTAGCATGGTGTGCAAATCTACAATGACACAGACTGGCACAGATTACTAGACTATTCACGGCACGCATAGTCTCCAATCGAGTCTGGAATGAAAAAGCCAGCTATATACACTTGATATCCACGTAATAGGTGGTATCACTGATAGGACCTCGTAGAAGAATAGATTCACACCTGACGGATAAAATAGTCCAGAGACTCACGAATTGTTCAAAACTGAGGTTAAATAGCAGTAGTCCGGATAACTGATACTTGAATAGTCCATGGGAAATCTGATGAGGGAGTAATATTTAACATGTGCTAAACACATCTATGATTGATGTGTGCACTAGGTCTCATTGAGCGTTGCAAACACCAGGTAACCCAGCAGATCTACTGAGGCGCGCTGGAGTTGAGTTGCGATGGAACTGAGCGCGAAGAGAGTCCCAACCGCTCAGCCGTGCGATGGAACGACTCCTCACAGTCACATATCGTGAGGAGTGCGTGCTCTCGAACGTTACTCGCACTCTGATTTGGATAGATTCGCTGGAACTCGTCACGAGTTGTAGTCTCGAGTGAGGAGGCTGAGGATAGTCTGCGTCGTCTGATGGAATCGTGTCGCTGACATTCACAGTAGAATCGTGAGGATGTCAGAGACTCTCTCCCTGATGGAATCCTGACAGCTCGACATGGTATCGTGAGAGGTTACGAACTCTCCTGGATTGGAATCCTACATTTTCCCACTATCGTGGAGGTTAGAACTCTCCCCGCTGATGGAATCCTCGACAGTCAAACAGTATCGTGAGAGTTAGAATCTCCCTGATGGAATACTGACATTCACAAGTATCAGTAGGGTTAAACTCTCACTGATGGAATCCTGACATTCACAGTATGTGAGGGTTTAGAAACTCTCCCTGATGGACATCCTGACATTCCAGATCGTGAGGGTTAGAAACTCTCACTGATGGAATCCCTGACAGTCACAAACGGAGAGTTAGAAACTCTCCTGATGGAATCACTGAGCAGTCACAGAATCGTGAGAGTTAGAAACTCTCCCTGATGGAATCCTGACAGTCATAAAGTATCAGTGAGGATTAGAAACCTCTCCTGATATGGAATCCTGACATTCACAGTATCGTGAGGATTAGAACTCTCCCTGATGGAATCCTGAAGTCACAGTATCAGAGTGAGGATTACGAAACTCTCCCATGATGGAATCCTGACAGTCCAGTATCGTGAGGGTTAGAAACTCTCCCTGAATAGGAATTCCAGACATCAACGAGAATCGTGAGAATTAAGCACTCTGTAAGACCCCTGTTTGTTTAACTAACGTAGTCCTGCTCTGCACCAGCAATTTTTCAGCCTTAGCGTTTATTTTCCAAAGGGTACAGAGAAGTTCTTGTGGGTAAGATCTGAGCCCCAACAGAGTAGCCTGGGGAGGGTTTCTTCCTCACAGATCAGAGAGATCAACAGAAAGAATGCTATTGGCTTGATATAGAATAAATCGACAGTATAAAAAATGTGGAATGCTGCAGGACACAATGAGCAGAGGATATCTGATGCAGAGGCAAGGGGGGATGGTAGACAGTGGTAGTCAAAAGCACCCATGCTAGGTCTACTAAACTAATATCACGGAAATAACTAAATGGGTTTGGAACTAACGCTCAAACAGAACCTAGGTCTGATCCTGTAGGTTCTTTAGTTGAGAATGTATGCATTCAAGTAGATTCTGAATTGTAAAGACATAAGACGTAGGTTGGTATCCACCTGGTCTGAACGATAATACCATGACACGTGTTTCGTCAAGCACTGATTGTTGTCCTCAGACTCTTAAACCCAAAAAGGAGAACGAACAGATCCGTTTTGTGAATTAGATACTCAAAGAGCTGGCCGGACAATTCAAACTAGTAAACTTACTAACTACATTTCCCAGGCCATGAATGCATTTGTTTCGGAAAAAAATGTTCTTTTTATTAAAGTGTTCTAGAACAGTTATTAAAGTTTAGACTCCCCTTCTCACTCCAATGCCCCTTACATACAGTATACTATTATAACAAGTGAGTGCAATTCATAGAGGAGAGAAACACATACTCAAATTGTAAGCATCCCGTTGATAGTCCACCTATGAAATATTAGTGAACAAATGTTTTTTGGATTAAACAATAGGAACTAACCACAAATAGGGAAACGTCTTAAAGGAGCTCACCAAGAAACAACACAACAAAACGGGAACATGACCAACCTCACTGACGTCTCTAAGGGGCGTCTAAAGAACAATTTTTTGTTTGTAAGGGTACATTCTGTTAAACGGTAATATAAACAACAGTGTAAAATATAGATAAATCCAATCCAATCAACCACAGCTTAACTCTTACATTAAGATGGCTCGTAAAACTGTCAATAACTTATTGTAATTAGTTACAATATATAAATTTAAGTAAGTGGCAATAGTAATGGGAAATTGAGATGGTCTTAATCATGAAGAACAGCCCTAAATTCGTTCATCTCCATGCAATGCTATTAAAAGGCAATTAACGGAAGCAATGTATGGACAGACCTTTAAAGACGCACTTATGAAAGTGTTACCCAAATTCAATCAAATGAAATGTTATTGGTCAACATTAACACATGTTAGCAGATGTTAATGCGAGTGTAGCGTAAATGCTATGTACGTTCTGGGTACATACGGTATACCAATGTGCAGAAAAGTGTAGTGTTGTAATTGAGCAGAAGCTACAAGTCTACTTCTGACAATGCAGAAACAACAACGGACCTCATGCTATTCCCAAGATGGTAGTATTAGTGAAGACGCTACTATGGGGATACAATGGGAATTGTCCATTGGAGAATGCCTTGTGTGTGTAATATGTGTGTTGTGGCATCTGTTAATCATTCCTTTCTGTGCAGCTGAAAGGGATAATAGAATGTCCACTTTCACGCTGCAAAGTGAAATATTTTAATACTATATTGTGCTTAAGACAAAGAAGTATCCTGTGGGACCAAATGACGTACAGAGAAAGCACAGTTCATTTTTCTGCTTATTTTCATACTTTGCATTGGCGTCAGCACAAAGTCCTGTGGTTCATGTTGAAGCCTGGGTGCATATCAGGGCAACCCCTAGAAGTGCTACCAATGCCAAAGTGGAAACATTCCACATAGGTAGATGATAATCTACTTGGCCCTTATAATGCACAACATAAGTAACTTATATCATCGATGTCATTAACAAATGTAATTTGTATTAAAATGCTGGTTACAAAAGGAACGTAGTAGGTCTGTGCGTGCTGAGTGCAGCAGAGTCAGGCGCAGGACACGCAAGAGATGAGTAAAGCCACAAAGGAACTTTTAACTCAAATATTCCATTAACATGTCCGTAATAACCGAGCTCACAGTAAACGGACCGAACATAACATAAAACATCACGCACAAAAACCATGGGGAAAAACAGAGGGTTAAATTAATGAACATGTAATTGGGGAATTGAAACCACGGTGTGTAAAACAAAGACCAAAACAAATGGAAAAAATGAAAAGGTGGATAGGCGACGCAAGAAGGCCGGTGACAGTCGAACCGCCGACCGTCGCCCGAACAAGGGAGGAGGGACCCTTCAGACTTCGTGAAGATATCTGAAGGAACACTTCATTCTACGTGTTTGCGTATGACATGACTACAATAGTTAATTCCTGTACGGCACCTTTTAATTTACTTTCTATTAAAGTACGAAATATTATTTTGTCCATTCTGTCAATTACCTAATTATGTTGACCATTTTGTCATTACTATAGTACTATTATGTTTACCATTCTGGTCATTATAACAGTACCTTTATGTTGACCATTCTGTCAATTACCTAATAATTTCAATGTTTAACCATCTGTCATTACTATAGTACCATCATTGGTTTTAATAAGACACATAGTCAACCTTACACACATAACTGACACACACACTATCCACAGACATGCCACAACAAAGGACTTTCAATAGTCCCAGTACAGAAACAATTAAAGATATAACAGTATTAATATCCCAAGAGCCCATGAGTGCATGGAAGCTCCCGTCATCTCATCCAGAGCAACCTGGTTTCCCTCCCCCAAAAGCAACACTACAAATATGTTCACGCACAATACCTCTCCCCCATGTGAACCTACTATGTCGTGTGTATGTAACTGAACATGTATGTGGAACTGAGATAGAATGCACACCATAACAGACTACATGTTAAACGTTATTAAATAAGATGGAAATACAAGTATTTTGTCTGTGATGTCTTTTCGTTATGTGTCCGGACCAGTAAAGAACCAGGTGTTCTGGGCGAACTGTGTGAAGCGTCTCCGTAGCCGATGTGAGTAAAGACCTTTAAAAGGTCAAGCGTTCACAAGGCCGCGGGCTCAGGATTAATTAACAGACGTGTACTCCCGAGCATGCGCTGACAAAAACTGGCAATGATGTTTCAACTGAATTTTTCACCTGTCCCCATGACACTAAAGTCTGTAATACAAACAATGTTTTCAAAGCAGACCAACCAGGTAACCTTCCTAAATGACTACGACGGGTAGCACTCACGTCTTACGCCATGAAATGCTTTGAAAGGCATGGTCATGAGCTCACATAACACCATCAACCCAGAAACACTGAGAACCCACAACATCCAATTTGCATACGCCCTAACAGATACACCAGATTGATGCAATCTCTATTGCACTCCACACTGCCCTTTCAACACCTGGAACAAAAGGAACACCTATGTGAGAAATACTGTTCATTGACTACAGCTCAGCGTTCAACCACACCATAAGTCCACATCAAAGCTCAATCACTAAGCTAAAGGACCCTGGAACTAAAAACCCGAATCCCTCTGCAACGATCACTGGACTTCCTAACAGTTTCACCCCCAGGTGGGTAATGGGTAGGAACCACATCTGCCAGGCTGATCCATCAACAGGCAATGATCCACCACTCAGGGGTGCTGCTCAGTCCCTCTTGCAACTCCCTGTTCACCATGATGGCCGTAGCCAAGCACGAACTACAACATACAATCATAAGTATTGCCCGACGACACACACAGTGGTAACAACGACAGGAGGGAGGTCCAGAGAGCCTGGCAGTTCTGGTGTCAGGATAAACCTCTCGCTCAACGTGAATCAAGACAAAAGAGATGATCGTGTATAACAGCAAAAGGAGGGCCTAGACGCCCATTCTCATTGACTCAAAGATTTATATTGGTCCTCAGATCCGTCCAAAAAGTTCTAGCAGCTGCACCCATCAAGAGCATCCTGACTGGTTGCTTCGCTGCCTGGTATGGGCAACTGCTCAAGCCTCTGACCGCAAGCCAACCTACAGAGGGTAGTGCATACGGCCCAGTACATCACTGGGCCAAGCTCCTGCTGAGCCAGGACTCTATACCAAGGCGGTGGTCAGAGGAGGCCCTAGAATTGCCAAAGACTCAGCCACCCTCGTCATAAACTGTTCTTCCTACTACCGGCATGGCAAATGGTAACTGACGCGCTATGTCTAGGTCCTAAAGGCTTCTTACACAGCATCTAATGAGTATGTGATACTCGACAGAGATATAATATTTTCTGGGTGATTTAAATATTGACTGGGCTATCATCAAGCTGCCCACTCAGTAAAAAACTTCAAAAACTGTAACAGTGCCTGCAACTGGGATCAGGTTGGTCAAGTTCAACTACCAACAGCGGTAGTACTACTAGAACAGCAACGGGTTAATTTGGAGAAAATCATTGCAACATGTAGTTGAAATACACTATCTCTTACTAAGTTGCATAGGGATAGATTATGTGGCTTTTATGTTAAGAGAGTCAGGACTCACAATACATTGGATGGTAGTGACTCAACAATATAGTAAGCCATTTTCTCGACCAAAAACCAAACAGATACTCACCTAAAAGCTGGGCCTAAATTTGGCATAAGAGGTACATAACAAGAGTGTTTTGATTATGATCATTTTTTGAGATAGTGGAGAGATAACTTCTGCTGGTCTGATGTGTTGTGTAATGTGAAACAGAGAAAAGCGAGATGGCTCGCCACTCAGACACATTTATCTGAATATATGAGGTACTCTTCCGATTATACGAATATAAGGCGTTAACACAACCATTAAGAAAGAGTGGTACGTAAAAAAAACTAGTGTTAAATGGGTCCCCTTGGACTGTCTGAATGAGTAGAACTATTTTAGCGAATGTATGGTTGAGAAAGGATGAAGTGCATAAAGGAGAATGCAATTAAGTATTTGCTCTAACTGTATGTTGGCACTGACGGCTAAATTAAGAATTATGTGACTAAACAAAAGAGGAAATAGAGATAAAGAAACTACACTATGAATAGCGAGGACTAATAAAATAGTACAAATTAAGTAGAACAGCTAATTAAAGCTTGGTGCGCCTTATAATGAATATATTATGAAAAAAATCCAACTCCGCTCCTTCCAATTCATTGAATCAGATGGCTTATTCATCACAAAACTCACTGATATTGCCAATACTTTAATGACTTTTTCAAATTGGCAAGATTAAGCAAACTTCGGGGATGACATGCCCAGAAACAAACGTGACACTACAAATCAAAGTATATGGGACCAAATAATGAAAAGACAAAATTTGTACTTTTGAATTCTGTAAAGTCAGTGTGGAAAGAGGTGAAAAAATTGTTGTTGTCTATCAACAATGACAAGCACCGGGGTTTGACAATCTGATGGAAAAATTATGAGGATATTATCAGACGATGTTGCCTCTCCACTTCACCACATCTAAATGGAGACTTTTATTCTCCCTCACCAACTGTAAACATCTGCTTATCGAGCAGTGCGAGCGACGATCGATGCACGATGTGATGACGATCTGGGCACTACATATGTCATCTCTTGTTAAACTGCGCTACTCAGGGACTCTCCAATTTACCCCTACCTCATCTCGCAGACCAGTCTAGAGGTCGGGGTTTTATTGTATTTACTTTTTCTGTCTCTTTTGGCACACGCAGTATCTCGCATTACTTGCCTCAATCGAATTCATCGATGATTTATCCACTTTCACCAGTGTTCACACTAAATCTGCTAAATTGTAGTCTATCTCCAACCTCCAAGAGGGAGGACCTGAAATTAGATAGCAGTACCTCCACTAGCCTTTATGCACAGAACTCACAAATGATAAGATAGCTACTAATTTGTATGTCTGTTTTACCTATACTGTGGTTTATCTTTGCGACATGTTATTATGGAGATTTACATCCACCATGTGAAAAACAACCTCTGTGGTGTCTGTCTGGTACACAGCTTGACTTTCACTAAGTTCTATCGTTTGAGGTCGGGCAGTCTGTAAAGAGTGGAGAGAATAATGTTCTCATAACTCAGCCTACTGTTAATATAATAGGTGATACAAAGAAAGAAAAGATCTATACAACTATTTAAGCTTTTAAGTCTATCGAATATGCGTAGTGACCCTCAGGGGGAGCTAGAGGTCATTTCCCGCTACTCCAGTGTTAACCCTTTACTGGCTTCAAATAACCAACCATGCCATCAAACCCCCTCTTACAGCCCCTTAGATAAAGTATCTGTAAAATAATTTGGTGTTTGACCAGGATACAATGCTTAGTGTTACCAGATAACAATTGAACAACTCGAGGATTATGATTATTCAAGAGCATGCATGTATAGGAAAAGAACAGACTGTTCTAAACAAGAGCGGACACACAAGCACGTATAGCAAATAAAAATGATAGCTGAGATGAGGTGGCTGGAAGAAGAATATGGTGCTGTATTAAAATCGATTCGTGGCACACTGAGGAGTCACTTGATTAGCTTGAGAGTGAGTCAGGGCGTTTTGACATTATTGATCATTGCAGTCTTGCTGCATATGGAAAAACGTATGTGTTTATAGCTTTACACATCCCTGCTATGAAATGTGGATAAACAGAGTTAACCTGTTTAACAGAACACAGAGGGTGTTTCTTTAATGGAAGCCTCTTCCAACATTAATCCCAGGTAGAAATCAGGAATTCCCCACGGCAGCTGTTTAATGCCCCATTGCTTTTTTCAATTTTTGGGACCCACCTTTAGAAAGTATAAAAGGCCCCCAGCGTGTCTTTGTATCAAACTATACACGTCAGCTACTACAGTGACTAAATGTACTGCAACACGCAACCAAAAGATGCCAGTTACTTTCAGAAGGTGGGTGGCAAGCGAATAAGTGGCTCGGCTCAAATATTTTCTAAAACTACACACTGATTGGCACAGTTTGTGGGAACATTAAACACTGCAACTAAACGCCCTATAAATCATCCAACTACACATCCTTGTTATGTCTAAAATATTATATTTGCGCAATTGAGTAGCATCTTGGTTTGACGCGTGACTATAACTGCTGTTGGAGTAACCCTAAGATGAGTACAAACTTGTCAATGGTCAACAACATTTGATTGCATGAGAGAGGCATTAATTAATGAGAGGAGTGAGAGGTCCTAAATAGTGAGCTCTCTTTTAACAACAACTATCACAAGGCAGGTCCTTACAGGCCTCTTAGGTGGTGTAGGGCCGGCTGCATTAAACAATCACTATCCACACAGCAAGGTCCTACAAGGCCCTAGTTTGTTCTACCTCTTAAACAGCCACATACTTCAAGGACAGGTTCGCTTATTTATCGGCGCGCCCTCACCTTTATATCTACCTTCTATAACACATTAGTCAAAGCGAATGTGCTGTTACAGCGAGTCACCTTGACCACTGGTAGCGCTAGTATTGCTATCCTCGCTGAAGGTCTCTTTGAAACAACCCACTCTCTAGTCAACCAAGGCATCGAGTAACTCTTTAGAGGGAACGACTAAAAGCTATCTACATTCTTAATTAACACTCTACGACAGTTTGCTAGCGCATCGCTTACAGGCCCTTATGTATTCTGAGCACACTCCTATCAACATCCACTAATCAAACTCAACGTGACAGGAGTCTCTACGCGAGGCGCGCCGATGAAGAAGACCCCATAGCCTCTCAGAACGCAGTCTCACTTTCGTCTGAACAAACATCTCAACGCAGGTACCAGGCCCTAGTTGTTCCTTCAACCCTGTGTGCGTTACAACACATATCATAGTGTCAAGGCTCTACGGAGGCGTCTAACTAGACAGTGTGTAGTTGGGTTTGCGACGCCAACACATGTAAAAGGCTAGCTTTTGTGCCACTTGATGCGGTACAAGAATAATACAGGTTGGTCTCAGTTTAGCTACCTACAAGATATCGTGAAACCTAGGAACAAAATGTTAGCGCGTCTGTGTTCTTCGCACTTCAAGAACTAGGTGCTCAGGGAGCGACATGCGCCAGTCATATTATCAATCACATATTGTTTGCGCGCGAACCACTCTAACTGAGCGCTGGATTATGGCGAGTATTGGTATAGAATGTCACTTTATAGCACAACTTGGCATTTTTTTTATATTTATTGCTAGGCAACGCAGTATCTTGATCAGTGCATATGCAACATGCCTCTCGAGTCGGACTGTTGCTAAACAGACGCATTTACCATGAAGTGCCTCACATATGGACAGATACTCCATCTCCGCTGTGGAGACTTCTATGCGGAGACCACCCCGTTCAGCTGATTATCTTGCATACGGTCCTCCCATCTATTGTTGCCAGAGGTCTCTTTCTCTCACCAGTCTCAACTCGAACGCTCCAGAACCATGACTGCAGCGCGTCAGTCCGACTGACGAAGGTCATTGATCGAGATGGCGGCCCTCTCTTGCAGGTTGTTGTGGTGCCATATTCTTTCCATTTTTTAATAATGGATTTAATGGTGCTCCATGGGATGTTCAAAAATTTCTGATATTTTTTTATAACCCAATCTGTACTTCTCACAACTTTGTCCTGACCTGTTTGGAGAGCTCCTTGGTCATATGGTGCCGCTTGCTTGGCGGTGCACTTGCTTAATGGTGTTTGCAGCTCTGAGGCTTTTCAAACAGAAAGATAGATATATATATATATATATACAGTGGGGAGAAACAAGTATTTGATACACTGACGATTTTGCAGGTTTTCCTACTACAAAGCATGTAAGAGGTCTTAAATTTTTAATCATAGGTACACTTCAACTGTGAGAGACGGAATCTTAAACAAACATCCAGAAAAATCACATTGTATGACTTTTAATAATTCATTTGCATTTATTGGCATGACATAAGTATTTGATACATCAGAAAAAGCAAACTTAATATTTGGTACAGAAACCTTTGTTTCAATTACAGAGCTCATACGTTTCCTGTAGTTCTTGACCAGGTTTGCACACACTGCAGCAGGAATTTGGCCACTCCTCCATACAGAACCTTCTCCAGATCCTTCAGGTTTCGGGCTGTCGCTGGGCAATACGGACTTCAGCTCCCTCAAAGATTTCTTATTGGGTTCAGGTCTGGAGACTGGCTAGGCACTCCAGACCTTGAGATGCTTCTTACGGAGCCACTCTTAGTTGCCCTGGGCTGTGTGTTCGGGCGTTTGTCATGCTGGAAGACCCAGCCACGACCCATCGTCAATGCTCTTACTGAGGGAAGGAGGTTGTTGGCCAAGATCTCGCGATACATGGCCATCATCCTCCCCTCAATACGTGCAGTCCGTCCTGTCCCCCTTGCAGAAAAGCATCCAAAGAATGATGTTTTCACCTCCATGCTTCACTGGTTGGATGGTGTTGTGGGGTTGTACTCATCCTTCTTCTTCTCCAACACAGCGAGTGAGTTAGACCAAAAAAGCTCTATTTTTGTCTCATCAGACCAACAATGACCTTCTCCATTCCTCCTCTGGATCAATCCAGATGGTCATTGGCAAACTTCAGACGGGCATGGACATGCGTGGCTTGAAGCAGGGGACCTTGCGTGCGTGCGGATTTTAATCCATGACGGCGTTGTGTGTTACTAATGGTTTTCTTTGAGACTGTGTCCCAGCTCTCTCAGGTCATTGACCAGTCCTGCCGTGTAGTTCTTGGGCTGATTCCCTCACCTTCCTCATGATCATTGATGCCCCACGAGGTGAGAGTCTTGCATGGAGCCCCAGACCGAGGGTGATTGACCGTCATCTTGAACTTCTTCGATTTTTCTAATAATTGCGCCAACAGTTTTGCCTTCTCACCAAGCTGCTTGCCATCTGCTGTAGCCCACCCAGCCTTGTGCAGGTTACAATTTTTATCGCCTATGTCCTTACACAGCTTTCTGGTCTTGGCCATTGGTGGAGAGGTTGGAGTCTGTTTGAATTGAGGTGTGTGGACAGGTGTTCTTTTTATATCAGGTAATGAGTTCAACAGGTGCAGTTAATACAGGTAATGAGTGGAGAAGGAGGGCTTCTTTAAAGTAAACCTAACAGGGTCTTTGAGAGCGGAATTCTTAACTGGTTGGTAGGTGAGTGCAAACTCTATTTCCACATTCAAAGGCCATACTGAGCCGCGAAAATGTGAATTTAAAAAATACCAGATATAAGAAAAGCGATAACCTAAAATGCAAATTTCTTGAGAACAAGTGTGGCTGGAGTCTGAAGAACACAAACATTGGTGTTCAAAGAAACAATGCTACTGCATACACCAAACACACCACACACACACACACACAATGGCACACTGCACAAGGCAACTGCAACATTTGCACACTGCACTCGGACAGCACTTGCATCACCATGGGATTTAGTTGGGGTGTGAGTGGGGCCCTTGAAGGTGCACATCATGTATGTTTGTGAATCTTGTGAAATGTAATATTTTTTTAAACTGTATAAAATGACCTTGTCATATTTTGGGACACCCCCAGGAAGAGGTAGCCTGCTGCTTCTTCTGGCAGCGCAGCTAATGGGGATCCATAA
Organism: Salvelinus sp. IW2-2015; assembly: GCF_002910315.2. NCBI lineage: Eukaryota > Metazoa > Chordata > Actinopteri > Salmoniformes > Salmonidae > Salvelinus > Salvelinus sp. IW2-2015. The sequence goes on from NC_036871.1 coordinate 17,767,152, forward strand.
TAAATACAAATAAAAAAAAATACGCCCTCATATGGCCATAAAGACTCACCTGAAGTGTCAGCTATCAAAATGGCTACCTGGAACTATTTGCACTCGACCCCTCCATAACTTTAGCATATACTAACAGCAAAAAAAAAAAGAAGTTTCACCAGACCTTCACTTCAACCTGCGTTATATTTTTCAGCCAAACCTTAACATGTGCAAATATTTGTAATGAACATAACAGATTCAATGCAACTGAGACATAAACTGAAACAGTTCCACAGACATGTGACTAACAGTAAATGGGTAATAGATGTGTACCGCTGACAAGGGGGGGTCAAAATCAAAGTAACAGTCAGTATCTGGTGTGGCCACCAGCTGCATTAAGTGCTGCACGTGCATCTCCTCCTCATGGGACTCCTCATGGACTGCAAACCAAGATTTTCCCAGTTCCTCTGCTGTGAAATGGTACGCAAATAATCGGCAGTGTAATCAAATACTTGTTCTCCCACTCTTCCACCCAGCACACATGCAAGTTCCGCAAGTTCCCGATCCAACAGGTCGCCAGACGTGCTCAATGCCGCGAATCTTGGAAGTATCCAGGTACTTAGCTGACTTGAGCCATGGCAGAACACTGACAATTCCTTGGTCATTGCAGGCAATCACACAAACACAAACAAGCATTATGGCTCGTGGCAACATGTTGATCATGCATCCGGCATGGAGGGTGTAGGAGCTCAGGAATGAGGCGCTAGGAAGTGATACCAATGATTAGAGGTCAGGCATGTCTTACCCCTGTAACAGCACGAGTCGGTTGAGCATAATATGCCTGCAATGACACAATCACAGCACGATCTGATAGCTTGTACAACATGTGAAGGTAATTGGGTACCCACATGCACATGACCATGACGCCCTCCACCTCCACTAGAATCCCGCTCCGAGAGTACATCGCCTTTCGGTGTGATGCTCATATCTCCTGACGTTAAACGCGGACCATCACCCTTGGTGAGAAGCAAAACCGACGAGTGCGTCAGGTCGAAGAGCACTTTTTTGCCCAAGCCTTGTCTGGTCCAGACAGATGGTGGGTTTGTGCACGAGATAAGGCGACGTTAGTTGCGGTGATGTCTGGGTTGAGTGGAGAACCTGCCTTAAACATACAGGCCTACAAGCCACACTCAGTCCTATGCCTCTCTCATGCCCACATTAGACGCGACAGTCTGAGCACTGATGGAGGATACTTTTGCGCGTTTCCTTTGAAATGTATACTTCTAGAAAAGCCAGATAGTGTTAAATTATAGAGATAATGACTCTATACAAAACATAGAACCTGTCACACCAGGTTGTGATGTCCTACACACATATTTGTTATCTTGGGATCCTATGTGCGCTGGACTAGTGTTTTGATTACAACATAGACCGTTATGGTCCCGCACCACAGATCTCAGGAATGATCAGTAACTTCCAGTCCTATGTTATCATCCCTGTAGGCTGCTGAGCATTTAGGTCTGAGTCATAATGATTAGCTAACAAGAGGAAAAGAGATAGAAGAAATTATAAAAACTGACCTTTTGGTGCCACACTACTAGGATCACTAATTACCTATCGCTTGCAGGCATGGCCTTCAAGGCACGTATCACGTACGACGATGTAGCAGTGGGTATCCCCCCCTGTGCATCTTTCCTTTGAGTAGAAAGTCATATGTATAAGGCCTCCTTATAGGTGGTCCACGCTCTATAGTTTTCATACTTTGACCTAATTGTGCCCTGCCGTCTGTAGAGGCGGAGATAGTCGTTCTATTACACTTGAATAACACACCGTAGGTTGTACCAAAATCCCAACAGGTTACGTATGGGAATTTTGTTTCATTTAATTATTTTAATTTGGTTCATTGAACAAGCATGGGTATATATCTAACGCTGTCTCTACAACCCTTTACATAAAAGAACCTGTGAAGTTATTTTTGATTTTTAACGAATTAACTTCGAAAGACAGGGTCTGAAAAAGGGACGTTTCTATGTTGCTGAGTGTATTAACCTCAAATCCCTCGACTAACCTGTGACCAGCACATTGATCTGTACTGTATCCGGTACCGCCCTGTATATATGAGTAATATATCTTATTTTTATGTGCTCTTTTAACTGATTTGTTATATTTTCTATTTTCTTCTGCTGGTTTATTTATTTATCATTGAGTTATACTTCTGTTGATTTTAGTGAATACCGTTCTTCATAATTTACTGCTTATGAGTAAGACTGTAAGTTTTAATTATACTGAAGCAAATGAGGCTTGCACTGTGCGCGAGCGAGAGAGTTTCGCTATGAAGGGCTTGTAAAGGGCAAGCATTTCACTGAGATCAGCCTCTACGAGAGCTAGGTGGAATGGGTGCGCAATGTCACATGCCTTGTATATTACACATTGTCTGTAGTTTGTATCTCTCTGAGTTATTGGCGGTCGCGGAGCTAGTAAGTGCGGCCGTAGTACTCACTAGTCAAAATCAAATCAACAAAACGAAACACACCCTCCTGTCCCGGCCTGTTTACCCACAGCTTTCCACACTGCCTTGTCGGGAGTCACGAGAATGCACTCAGCTGTATAAAAGGATCTCCTCTGCATAAACACCAGAAAAGGACTCAACAGACTCTCTCTCTAGATCAGTCCATCTTTCTGAAAAGTTACATCCGTTTTAGAAATACTTCTCTCATGGCACATGTAAGGCTAAATTGGTACTAACAATGACTGCTGCGGCGAGTAGTTTTTTGCTTGATTGTTCGGAGAGAAGGGTATTCGACAATTTGTAAGAGTATATAACAATGGGGAAAAGAAAATGAGAAATGGCCAGGTTCGACGACTGGACAGAGCAATAAAGTCACATAATACTGGAACTGCATTATGAGTAGTCGCAGTGACATCGCGGGGTCGGAAACTCATCATCGGGGGCGCAAGTGACTTTCAGTGCGTTTCATGAACGCGCCTCAAGGGGGGATCTCATCCTCGCGGTGTCTACGTCCACATTCTATGCCAAAAACTCACTTTAATGAGACAAACATTTTAGCGCCCTTTCGTCTTAGACAGCGGAGAAAACAAGTTTGGTTAATTTCCTGCAATTCTACACATTTTGCCAAATGATTATCTAGAATATGAAAATAATCGGTGAGAGGTGAACACAAGCCAAAAAGGGTCACGGCACCTGGTCGGTAATTTCGGCCATAGATGTAGTATCAAAATTTAGATGCTGGCAGCACTGGACTTCATTAATCGTACACACAATCTCATCTCTCGGGAGTCAATGATGAGTGATTCTGTCCTCCAGTGGACTGACATAATGAGAGTAACAGACTATGGCACACAAATGTCAAAAAAATGCACCTTTGGTATTCTACTATTCAACTCTGAACAGTTCAATTCATTGCGAAAATTGATCATGGCCGCAGGGACTACCAATATAGGGGGTTCTGAGGCGAGCCAGATTTGGGCCGCATCCCTCGAGTACAGACTATCTCCTTGCACCGTACAGGCTAAAGTCCCAGTGTTTGTAGAGTTGTACCGAAGAACTGCAAGACCAAAGAGATATGCGGGCATTGCGCCAAAAATGGCTTTCTACGACAAAAGGTTTGCATCAGTCCAATCATTTCTAGTGGATTCTTATAAAGGAGCACAGTTGACAAACACTCGTATTCTCGTTAAGCCGTAGAGCTGAAATATTGATTCTATTCGTAAGGATTGCAGCTTCATAACTCCGTTACCATGGTTATCAGCGTTCTACAGACGTCGCAAGCCTAATCGACGGTCAAAAAAAAGAGCTCAAACAGGGGGGGCTAATGACTTTGTTTCCTAATTAACACTATAGTGGCTTTGGAATATGATGACATTGCTAAAGTAGGCACCCTATTTATTAGTCTGGTAAAAAAATTAAAAAATAAAAAAGTGTAATCAACATTATATGTAGACAGATGACAAAGTCGCCAATCTGCGAAATGTTTCATGGAGGCAGAACACATCAGTTCTTATAGAAACGAACGTCGTGAAAAACGTGCAACCAATGACCAGTGATGTTGGATTATTTGAACTGAACGCCGTAAGACCAAAACTGGTTCAAATTATAAGTCAACTAGAGTGGAACAAAACTACTTCGTACAATTTTTTTCTGTTCATAAATAATATATATATATATATACCTAGTATATTTACAATTTATGTTTGGAATGTTAAGATAAGTTTATAGTTCTGCATAATATGTGTTAAAAAGCATGTCAACATATATAGATCAGATTATATAATATATATATATAAGATACGTTCACACCAACGTGGCTGACTGGGGGACATGTAGCAGATACAGTGTCTTGCAAAAGTTGTTTTTTTTTTCTTCCTTTTGTAACATTACAACCTGTAATTTTAATAGATTTTTATTTGGATTTCATGTAATGGACATACAAAAAATGGTGAAGTGATTTTTTTAAATAGTTTTTTTTAACTTGTTTCTAAAAAATAAAAAACGGAAAAGTGGTACTTGCATATGTTATTCACCACCTTTGCTATGAAGCCCCTAAATAAGATCTGGTGCAACCAATTACCTTCACATAATTAGTTAGATTGCACACAGGTGGACTTAAATAAAGTGTCACATGATCTCTGTGTGTGTGTATATATATATTATACAGTGGGGAGAACAAGTATTTGATACACTGCCGATTTTGCAGGTTTCCTACTTACAAAGCATGTAGAGGTCTGTAATTTTATCATAGGTACACTTCAACTGTGAAGAGGGGAATCTAAAACAAAAATCCCAGAAAATCACATTGTATGATTTTTAAGTAATTAATTTGCATTTTATTGCATGACATAAGTATTTGATCACCTACCAACCAGTAAGAATTCCGGCTCTCACAGACCTGTTAGTTTTTACTTTAAGAAGCCTCCTGTTCTCCACTCATTACCTGTATTAACTGCACCTGTTTGGAACTGCATTACCTGTATAAAAGACACCTGTCCACACACTCAATCAAACAGACTCCAACCTCTCCACAATGGCCAAGACCAGAAAGCTGTGTAAGGACAATCAGGGATAAAATTGTAGACCTGCACAAGGGCTGGGATGGGCTACAGGACAATAGGCAAGCAGCTTGGTGAGAAGGCAACAACTGTTGGCGCAATTATTAGAAAATGGAAGAAGTTCAAGATGACGGTCAAATCACCCTCGGTCTGGGGCTCCATGCAAGTCTCACCTCGTGGGGCATCAATGATCATGAGGAAGGTGAGGGATCAGCCCAGAACTACACGGCAGGACCTGGTCAATGACCTGAAGAGAGCTGGGACCACAGTCTCAAAGAAACCATTAGTAACACACAACGCCGTCATGGATTAAAATCCTGCAGCGCACGCAAGTCCCCCTGCTCAACAGCGCATGTCCAGGCCCGTCTGAGTTTGCCAATGACCATCTGGATGATCCAGAGGAGGAATGGGAGAAGGTCATGTGGTCTGATGAGACAAAAATAGAGCTTTTTGGTCTAAACTCCACTCGCTGTGTTTGGAGGAAGAAGAAGGATGAGTACAACCCCAAGAACACCATCCCAACCGTGAAGCATGGAGGTGAAAAACATCTTCTTTGGGGATGCTTTTCTGCAAAGGGGACAGGACGACTGCACCGTATTGAGGGGAGGATGGATGGGGCCATGTATCGCGAGATCTTGGCCAACAACCTCCTTCCCTCAGTAAGAGCATTGACGATGGGTCGTGGCTGGGTCTTCCAGCATGACAACGACCCGAAACACACAGCCAGGGCAACTAAGGAGTGGCTCCGTAAGAAGCATCTCAAGGTCCTGGAGTGGCCTAGCCCAGTCTCCAGACCTGAACCCAATAGAAATATCTTTGGAGGGAGCTGAAAGTCCGTATTGCCCAGCGACAGCCCCGAAAACTGAAGGATCCGGAGAAGGTCTGTATGGAGGAGTGGGGCCAAAATTCCTGCTGGCAGTGTGTGCAAACCTTGGTCAAGAACTACAGGAAACGTATGGCTCTGTAATGTGCAAACAAAGGTTTCGTGTACCAAATATTAAGTTCGTGCTTTTCTGATGTATCAAATACTTATGTCCATGCAATAGAAAATGCAAAATGAATTACTTAAAAAGTCATACAATGTGATTTTCTGGATGTTTGTTTAAGATTCCGTCTCTCACAGTTGAAGTGTACCTATGATAAAAAATTACAGACCTCTACATGCTTTGTAAGTAGGAAAACCTGCAAAATCGTCAGTGTATCAAATACTTGTTCTCCCCACTGTATATATATATATATATATCTATCTTTCTGTTTTGAAAAGCCTCAGAGTCTGCAACACCATTAAGCAAGTGGCACCGCCAAGCAAGCGGCACCATGATGACCAAGGAGCTCTCCAAACAGGTCAGGGACAAAGTTGTGGAGAAGTACAGATTTGGGTTATAAAAAAATATCAGAAATTTTGAACATCCCATGGAGCACCATTAAATCCATTATAAAAAATGGAAAGAATATGGCACCACAACAAACCTGCCAAGAGAGGGCCGCCCACCAAAACTCACGGACCAGGCAAGGAGGGCATTAATCAGAGAGGCAACAAAGAGACCTAAGATAACTCTGAAGGAGCTGCAAAGCTCCACAGCGGAGATTGGAGTATCTGTCCATATGAGCACTTTTAAGCCGTACACTCCACAGAGCTGGGCTTTACAGAAGAGTGGCCAGAAAAAAGCCATTGCTTAAAGAAAAAAATCAGCAAACACGTTTGGTGTTCGCCAAAAGGCATGTGAGAGACTCCCCAAACATATGGAAGAAGGTACTCTGGTCAGATGAGACTAAAATGTATATTTTTGTCCATCAAGGAAAACGCTATGTCTGGTGCAAACCCAACACCTCTCAACCCTGAGAACACCATCCCCACAGTGAAGCATGGTGGTGGCAGCATAATGCTCTGGGGATGTTTTTCATCGGCAGGGACTGGGAAACTGGTCAGAATTGAAGGATTGATGGATGGTGCTAAATACATGGAAATCCTTGAGGGAATCTTGTTTGTCTTCCAGAGATTTGAGACTGGGACAGAGGTTCACCTTCTAGCAGGACAATGACCCTAAGCATACTGCTAAAGCAACACTCGAGTGGTTTTAAGGGGAAACATTTTAAATGTCTTGGAATTCACCCCCCCAAAAATCAATTTTAATTCMAGGTTGTAAGGCAACAAAATAGGAAAAATGCCAAGGGGGGTGAATACTTTCGTAAGCCACTCTAGGTGAGAGACGGTGAGTCATGATTAGCACCCATCTCAGTCTCTCTCGTTGGTAAAGACTTTCCCTACAATTTCTCATTGTCCTAAACCGCGTCTTGTTTCATACATAATGTACGRCCATCCAATTACTTGCAGGTGCTAGGGTAGAAAATGTACTCCTGAAATAAAGGTAGATACCTGTACACTGTTGAATACTCCAGCGGTTTATTGTGTTTCCATCTGAAGATCTTCGTCAGCCTTGAGCTTTAATGGCGTCTTCTTTCTCTCCCTTTAGTTGGTGATATTTGCTGAAGATGAGTAGTGCGGGGGAGAACACCCCCGACCCTGCTGCCAGGGGAGAGTCCCTGAAGCGAAAAGAATGTGGCCCAGACCTCCTGGGGCCCAGGTAAGATCAGCTGTCATATACACACAATATAAGTATGTGGCCCAAATTGCACCCTTTTCCATCTATAGGCTTTAAGGGCCCTGTTCAAAATAAAGTGCACTTTATAAGGATTGTGGTGCCATTTGCGACACTACCTTACAGTTACAGATTCCTCTCCAATATATGTGTGAACGCACGCACGCGCCTCGACACACACGCACGCGCCTCGACACACGCACGAATCTCGGCGCGCCTCGACGCGCACACGCCTCGACGCACGCACGCGCCTCGACGCACGCACGCACACATCAACATAGTCATATTATCAACCCATGCTAGTTGTTGCATCTTTAGATCTCTACTCTTTCTACGTTTCTAACTGATATTTTCATCTGTCACATGAATCYGCTGATGATGGTGTTTTCCCCACTAATTGCATTATGGAACTAACATTTGCACGTAGCCTACTACCTTGTGCACATTGCTGTGCTTATAATGTAAAGAAATAATAGTTCATCACCATTTTATGCTACACGTTCTGATCTGCCCTACTGGTTATGTGAATTTGGAATCTACAAGCTGACCAATATAATAAGTTAACTTTTCTACTATTGGGGATAGAAGATTGACATAGGCTAGTGATTTTGCTATTTGTTACTCGTCTTGTTGGCTGAGGGTAAGTAAATGTGGGCAGTTCTTTTAACATAGGCGGCGTGGTGGTTTCAAGTTTGGGGAAGATAATTTTCACCTTTTATAATAAAGCATTCTATGCATCCTCACATTTGCAGACCTAATGTGATGATTAGATTGGATAGTCATAATGTAGGCTAATAATAGAACTCAATCAATGTATGCAAAAAGACTGTTTAATGCAGCGTGCAGTGGCTTAGAGTAGGCCTAGGCTATATCAGATAGCCTACATTTTCTTTGCCTGAAATGTATTTATAAAATTCTACTACGCTTTATTATATGACTGCAGCCCAAAAATTACAGGGTAGCCTACTCTGCTGACATTGACAAATAAGTAAAAATGACGTCTGATCCATATAATCAGCCTCCGAAAAGTGGAGACACAAATACAGTATGACGTCCATCTAACCTGGAGGAGGAAATTATTTTATAAAACGTGGCACTGGCCCAATATATAGCCGATGTTCTCCACTTGCCCAATGTATAGCCGATGTTCTCCACTGGCCCAATAAGATGGTTACTTTTCACTCAATTAAGAATTTTGGTAACTAGACAGATGATTCTTTTCATTACATTAATAGCCATTTGTATCCCCACTTTTTTATATTGCCATATACCTTGCTGGTTCTCTCTGCTTTTCATTGAAAGTCGCAACTCAACAATCATCTATTTGGTATTTGCCTCACACTCTGCCCAAATTGCTGGCCATTCCGACTAGACTATGAGTTTTTTTTAAGAAGCTAATGATCCTCTGTGGACAAATCATGCTTTCTGGTGCAGTAACCTATTTTGCATGATTTTATTTATTAATTTACAGACCGGGGTAAGCTAATTATGCTATCAKTTTGGCAATTTTTATTCAATTTACTTTAGGGAAAGCTTAGCTTCTCCAAGCCTTATGGATGTGCCACCTATATTCAAATTGCTCATCAGAATTCTGTAAGAATGACACTCGCCTTTGCATCCGAGTTGCATGTTCAGTTAAGATGAATTATCATAAACTAAATGTGATTTCTGTCATTCTGAGAACCGTGAGTGGATGCCTTAATCAGGTTATGCAACCAATGCATATGGGTCTGGTMAATTTCTGAAATGTCCGGTTTATTAAAATGCTGCCGGTCAAATGTCCGGCGCCACATTTTCCTAAAGGAAACCGTGTTACAGATCACTCTCAGATGAACTGCTCTAGAAGGTCATTCAGCACCCTATTCCCTATATAGTGCACTACTTTTGACCAGAGCCTGTCCATTCATACACTGGTCAAGCAATGGCAGAATACAGTGACGTTTTTTGGGGGGTGGGCCGTCGGCTAATCTTAAGTACGTGTATTGGCTATCTATGTTGCTTGCTTAAGCTTTGATAGAAAGACGCCACATGTATTGCTGTGAAAGCGTTTTTCCTAATCCGTGTGCCCTCTGCCCTCCCTGCCTCGTCATCTTACCTGTACCTCTGTCTCCACAGCCCCAAGCGGAGCACGGAAAAGCCGAACCGGGAGCATGAAAACAAATACATTGAAGAACTGGCTGAGTTGATCTTTGCAAACATCAACGACATTGACAACTTCAATGTCAAGCCTGACAAATGTGCAATCTTGAAAGAAACTGTGAAGCAGATTCGTCAAATAAAAGAGCAGGGTAAGGTTTTATTTTCTGCTACTGAGTGACTTGCCCTTCATTGTAGGCACACACATTCCTATATGATACAATGACCTACGTTCTTCATAGCACCATCCTTTACTGTATTTTCTTTGTGTGTGTGTGTGTATTTTAGTTAGCTGAGAGATGCGTTGTGGGTTCCTGATGACTCAGTGAGATGTGTGTCTGTGCTTGGAAGGCGTCTGAGGGAGAGATGTGCTGAAAGGGCAGGATGCCTGTTTGTGTGTGTGCCTACCTACTTTTTTGTGCCTGTCTGTGTAGAAATACAGACTGCTGCCTGGAAGGGCAGACGGCAGCAGATCAGACACACACACACACACACACACACACACACACACACACACACACACACACACAGCGGCAGTGAGTCAGTCAGATGAGATGCTCTTCATGATGAAGAAGACAAAGAAAAAGCAGGCTGTTTGTGATTCACTGACTGGATTATGTAATAATGCGCAATGTGATGCAAGACTCAAAGGGAACTGTTCTGAATTGGTGTGAGCGCCTGTGGCAGAGATAGGGCAAGAGCTCTAGGCTGCATCTCAAACTGAGCCCTTTTGACCGGAACCCTATGTATGGAATCGGGTGCCTTTTTAGGACGCACCCCCTACTGTATAATGTGAAAAAGCTTCCTACTGTTCCAGCTTTTGATAACATGTTGGTATGAGAGTTAGCTTACCGTATTATACAGTGTGTTGTCATTGTCTGCCRTTTGTGCAGCTGCAGTGCATACAGCAGCGTGCAGTGCTGTGACGATTCTCAATATTGATTGATTTGTCATTCTACATAGTAAGATATTGATTTTGAGGGTTTAAGCTAGCGCACAGCTTCCCACCATTATGTCGGTCACACAATTGCACTCAATTCTCTTAGCGGCGTTTGTACAGAATGTATTTATTTGTGGTTGAATGCAGGTTATACTTAATGGCTGTTCTACTGTAAAATATTGGCCAGTTCAGTCTCAAACAGCAGTTAAGGTCTGCGTCCCAAATGGCACCCTATTCCCTATATAGTTAACTTATTTTGACAAGAGCCGTATGGGCCCTGGTCAAAGATGGTGCACTATGTAGGGAATCAGGTGTTATTTGGGCCGAAGCAAGACCAATCCCAGGTACGGTAGCTACAGCCGTACATGTGTTGTGTACCACAGACTGGGAGCCAGTGCTCTATCTCCACTGAGTAGGTGTCTGAAAATGTGCCTTGTGTGTTTAGTGATTGAATGGAGAGTAATGTTGAGCTCTCTCTGCCCAGGCCCACTGCAAGGGGTTCTCCCTCACTCACTCCATCTTTATTACTAGATCCAACATGGATCCTAATTGTTTTTGTTAATTACAACTAAGTTGACAGCAATGTTTTGCTGTATAGGCCCAGTGTGAACAGAGGGTAGATGGTGTACATGATGTACACGCCCATTGGTAGTTGTTGTACTGGCTCAGTTTACAGGGACATGAATGTCAGCTATGTACCCTGATGAGGYAGACGGGACAGACAACAAACAGCTTGACTCTGTAGTGGCACCAACAAACGGAGAGAGGGGGAGAGACTCTGTAGGGGAGGATGACTGGGAGGGGCCTAGTGAGGCATTAAGACCACACCCAATCACTCATTGATGCACACTGGTATTTAAGTCAACCACTGTCAACATTATGCCCAGGTGAATCCACAGTACTATGGGAGACTTTAATGGGAAATTATGTTGCTAAATGCTAATGGTAATCAGTTGGTCCAGACAAAATCATATTAACACAACACCTGTTGTAGTCATTCTCAAGGACCCTCAGAGCACTTCAAATGATTGATGATTTGTTTATCAGATGCAACCACACACACCACCAATTGTAATTGGTCTTATTGTTTTCTTAAAGAAATTCCCCTCCCAGATGTTTTGTTTTCGACAGAATTTTGTCCATTAGATTGACACTGGTTGTGTTGTCTTTTTGTTCCTCCCATCTCAGGATTTTGTTGAGACGATGGTATGTTTAAGTAGTCAGATAAGTCATGTTTTGCAACACAACATTCCCTCTGCACTGGCTATGCTGCTGCTGATGACATGATTACATGTTAAGTTGTGAAACATGTCTAACAACCTTTCTCTCACGCTGTCTCTCTCTCTCTGTCTCTGTCTCTCTCTCTCTCTCTCTCTCGCTGTCTCTCTCTCTCTCTCTCGCTGTCTCTCTCTCGCTGTCTCTCTCTCTCTCTCTCTCTCGCTGTCTCTCTCTCGCTGTCTCTCTCTCTCTCTGCGGGTGCAGAGAAAACAACTACTGCCAATGCAGAGGATGTACAGAAAGCAGACGTCTCGTCAACAGGCCAAAGCGTTATTGACAAAGATGCTCTTGGACCAATGATGCTCGAGGTGGGTGGGAGCAACACACTATTGACAACAATCACAAGTCACATGATTAGCAGGGCTTGTGAAATCAACACTGATTAGATTTTGAACACATTTAAAATATATAGGGGTATACAGTGCATTTGGAAAGTATTCAGACCCCTTCACTCTTTCACATTTTGTTACGTTACAGCCTTATTGAAAAATGTATTACATTAAATTGTGTTCCCTCATTAATCTACACACACTACCMCATAATGACAAAGCAAAGTCCGGGCTCTGGCTGGGCCACTCAAGGACRTTGAGACTTGTCCTGGCTGTGCTTAGGGTCGTTGTCCTGTTGGAAGGTGAACCTTTKCCCCAGTCTGAGAACCTGCTCCAGAGGGCTCAGGACTTCATCAAGGATCTCTCTGTACTTTGCTTTGTTCATCTTTCCCTCGATCCTGGCTAGTCTCCCAGTCCCTGTCACTAAAAAACATCCCCACAGCATGATGCTGCCACCACCATGCCTCACCGTAGGGATGGTGCCAGRTTTCCTCCAGATGTGATGCTTGGCATTCTGGCAAAGTTTAATCTTGGTTTCATCAGACCAGATAATATTGTTTCTCATGGTCTGAGAGTCTATAGGTGCTTTTTTAGCAAACTCCAAGCTGGCTGTCATGTGCCCTTTACTGAGGTGTGGCTTCCGTCTGGCCATTCTACCATAAAGGCCTGTTTGGTGGAGTGCTGCATAGATGGTTGTCCTTCTGGAAGGTTCTCCCATCTCCACAGAGGAACTCTGGAGCTCTGTCAGAGTGACCATCGGGTTCTTGGTTACCTCTCTGACCAAGGCCCTTCTCCCCCGATTGCTCAGTTTGGCTGGGTGGCCAGCTCTAGGAAGAGTCTTRGTGGCTCAAATCCTTTTCCATTTTAGAATGATGGAGGCCACTGTGTTCTTGGGTACTTTTTGCTCTGACATGCACGGTCAACTGTTGGACCTTATATAGACAGGTGTGTGCCTTTCCAAATCTTGTCCAATCAATTGAATTTACCACAGGTGGACTCCAATCAAGTTGTAGAAACATGTCAAGGATGATCAATGGAAACAGGATGCATCTGAGCTCAATTTCGAGTCTCATAGCAAAGGGTCTGAATACTTATGTAAATAAGGTATTTCTGTTTTTATATACATTTGCTAAAAAAWTAACTTTTCGCCTTGTCATTATGTGGTTTTCTTTGTAGATGGACGAGGAAAATGTTTTATTTAATCCATGTTAGATTAAGGCTGTAATGTAACAACATTTTGAAAAAGTGAAGGRGTCTGAATACTTACCGAATGCACTGTATAACTCCCCCTGCGTATGGTTGTAGCCAACTACCCTGCATGTTTATTAATGCACAATAGAACAAAAAGTGAATCCGCACACTGTTATAATGCTCCCAAACTGGGGTTTCTTAAGGTCGAGTTGTTCACCAATGCACTAGCCTGGTTCTTGTTTGACGTCAGAGGGGTCCCTCTATCTATGTGGTGAGAAAGTGGGCATCAGTGAGTGGCTGCCAGTGTTATTCTCCAGATCTGTGTAATCTGTCGTGTCAGTGGGTATTTATACTCCCTCTGGTCCCTAWGTCACTGCATTCGGACACAGGAGACTCTAAATATAACCACTGCGGCCGGTTGTCCGCACTGTTTGAAGTGGTGCAGGCTGGGAGCAGGGACAATTCACAGCCGGTCAGCTGGCGTGGTGGAGGAGAGTACAGTGCTGAGCCAACAGAAAGGCAATGCTTGTGTCCCAAATGGCATCTTATTCCCTTTTATAGGATATTACATTTGACCAGGGGCCATAGGGCTCTGGTCAAAGTAGTGCACTAAATAGGGAATAGGGTGCCATTTAGGAGGATACACACTTTCACTAGCCAGGGGAGGGTTACTCATCAGTCCTGAYGGTAACCAACCACGGGCCATGAAGCAAACTCAGAGAAGCCTCTTTGGAGCTGCCAAGAGAACAGGCGATTTACCCGAAATCGTAGCTTTTAACAGAGTTTCTCTGTCTATTTATGACACACAGAATATCTGCAGTAGCGCCATGGCTGAAGCAAGTTGATAGTGGAAGAGTATTCCTCTTTTTTAATCGTGTTCAGTTTCATGCATAGTTTGTTACCCTGGTTTCCACTAGTTGTCATTATAGTTTAATAGAGTAGTACAGTATACACAACCACACTAATATGACAGTGAATAGTTGCCAGGCAGGAAGGCAATATTACAGCCTTGTGTGTACAGTTTTGAGCTCGGGATGAGGTTAATGGCCTGGCTGTCTCTTGTGTAGATCCACACACTCTGGCTGGGGCTCATAACATGTCGTGATGAGACTTCCTTTTCTCCAAGCTATTTAGCTCACTGGGGATGATGAGGGAATCTGGGTATCTAGACGAAGAATTGCGAAGTTAATTTCATGTTGCGGCGCAATGCTCTCGGTTGAGTCGGTTCACTGTGCAGTAATGCATGGTTATATTCCAACCGTCTCTTATTGCTACAGAGCACTGTCATGTTTTAATGATACGACCCAGGTTACATCCCAAATGGCACCCTATTCCCTATATCATGCACTACTTTTGAGCAGAGTTCTGATGGGCACGGTTCTAAAGTAGTGCACTGTAAAGGGAATAGGGTTCCATTTGGAACAAAGACCCTCTTGTCACATGTTCTTAGCCAGCCCATGTTTTCCCTCATTTTATGTACAACTATTTTCTGCTAAAGTTTAGATCTCGGAGCTCTGAAACTGACTTGGTGTGTTAGCGCGTGCTGCCATAATTGACTATAATTTTGTGTGCCACTTAACTTCTTATGCTCTTTTCTTCATAATGGCTGTATAGTAGAAATAAGAGGTTGGTTGTTGTTGTAAATGGTTTGTTTGCTTCCWTGATGGCTC
Source organism: Salvelinus sp. IW2-2015 (assembly GCF_002910315.2). Taxonomy (NCBI): domain Eukaryota; kingdom Metazoa; phylum Chordata; class Actinopteri; order Salmoniformes; family Salmonidae; genus Salvelinus; species Salvelinus sp. IW2-2015. The sequence continues at coordinate 17,782,333 of NC_036871.1, forward strand.
ACCATTTTGTCATTTTCTGTCCTCACTGTAATGACTCTGTAAGAACCTTTTGATGAATGACTCAGTAATAACACTTGACTCGCCTCTTGGCCAATTGGAACCCAGGCCCTGGATCAAGACCATGKCTGCATCCCAAATGGCACCCTATTCCCTATTTAGTGCACTACTGTCCAGGGCCTACAGGTCTCCCATAGGACTCAATAGAAGTGCACTATATAGGGAATAAAGTACCATTTGGGATAAATGGATAACAACCTTGAATATACCGACGGTCACAGATTYTTCTCCTGTCTTGTGTACTCCGTCTGAAGTTTGTCAGTAACTCGGTTATAACCCTCTTCCTTTACTCCCTCTCCAACCTAATGTTATGTAGGTGTGTATATTGCAGGGGTTGGGTAAAAGCAAAAAATAATAATAATTCTGTCTTGTGTGAATCAATAAAGTATTTATTTTCCTTCTAATAACCCTCTGCCTCTACTCCTGTTGTCTTCCTCGCCAGGCCCTGGACGGGTTCTTCTTTGTGGTGAACATGGAGGGGAACATTGTGTTTGTGTCCGAGAACGTGACCCAATACCTGCTGTATAACCAGGAGGAGCTGATGAACACCAGCGTCTACAGCGTCCTGCACGTAGGAGACCACGCGGAGTTCATCAAGAACCTGCTGCCCAAGTCCCTGGGTGAGTTACGCTACAGCTCCTCTATCTCTCCATCCATGTTTAATGTGCTTTCACAACCATCCACAGAGAGAGGAAGGTTGTCAATGGAAGGGAACATCGGTAGCAGTAGTTTTTAAAAAGTGTAAAAGGGATTGCTCACCCAAGTATTAAAGTTTGGGTGAATTATCCCTTTTAAGGAGATTTTCAGTCAGCAGTGAATGAGTCAATCTGAACTGGGCCGGACTCAACAAGGACTGGATAGAAAAGGGCTTTGAGTGACAATGGGGACAGTAAGTTGATTGTTTTGACCTTTGACCCCCTGTGTGTGCCCCCCCCCCCCCCCCCCCAGTGAACAGCAGGGTACCGCGGTCCAGTGAGAACCCCAACAGGAATAGCCACACGTTTAACTGCCGCATGTTGGTCAACCCCCACGGGCCCGAGGAGGGGGGCGTGCAGGAGCCCAAGGACCAGGAGGTGCAGCAGAAATACGAGACCATGCAGTGTTTCGCCGTGTCCGAGCCAAAGTCCATCAAAGAGGAGGGAGAAGGTACATGAATGTTTGTTTAACCCCTGTCTTCCAATAAGAGGTTAATGCTGAACTCTTGGAATGAGGTCTTCTCTCAGTTAATTTCACAAAATCTTCCAACATGGAACATTAATGTTTGTCAGATGTTCCCTGTGCACTTCAATAGAACTTCACTCTTAAACTCTTTATTTTAGGAATGTAAGGTTTTCTAATATTGGAGGTATTTCCAAAGAGCATCTGGGCTTAGGCTTGGACAGAAATCACAAACCTGGGTCACATTCATTAGTGCAAAACGTTTTGCAACCAAAAACAAGCGTTCRTTATTGGCTATTCATGTAGCCCCTTCCCTATTCGGCCTGTTTGTTTACGTTCGTTACTAGTAAATATGACCTTGTGTGGTCGGTTGTCTTCTCCTCTCCTCGGTTCATCTCCATCTCTCCAGTGTCCTGTCCTCCTTTAAGATTCCTGTCATCCGTCAGACACATCCTCAGAGAGGACCCTGGGACGTCTAATTAGTTGCTGCCACTTTCTCCTTTCCCCCAGAGCTCCCAGGGAAATATATTTCTAATGTCTAATTTTAGTATGCTGCCACTTCCCAGATATTCAGTCACATTTTTCTCTTGACATTGAAACCACACCAGAGCTGCAAATTCAATGGAGACGCGTCACTAATGAAAACCTGTTGATGGGGACTGAGGACGGTAGCTAGGAAATTTGAGGCAGGGTGTGAACTGAACATCGACATGTTGTTTCACCCACCACCTCCAACCAAGACGAGGCCATGTCGAACTTGAGCTCCAATGTAAAGCGTTTAATATTTCGTAGTTTTTTTTTCTCCTCCTCGTCTAGATTTCCAGTCTTGTCTGATCTGTGTGGCACGAAGGGTTCCAGTCAAAGAGAGGCCCATGCTCCCGACATATGAGAGCTTTACCACCAGGCAGGATCTCCAAGGTATGGTACAGCTACAGTACAGGACTACTACAGTATTCATATGTATTACTCTCATCACCCCTGATGTGGGTTGGTTCTCAAAAAGAGCTTCATCATTCACGTTGTATGTTTGAAATGTACATTGCTTGCTGTTTTGGCTTTAGGCCGGGTAACTGGAAAGCACTTTCTGACTGATGTAGAAAGTGCTGATGTAAAAAGTACTTTATAAAGTTGTTTGATCGACTGAAGCTAGGCAAACTAACTGTTAGTATTGTAATCGTAGGTAAGATCACATCGCTGGACACCAGTCTGTTGAGAGCCTCCATGAAGCCMGGCTGGGAGGACCTGGTAAGGAGGTGCATCCAGAGATTCCACCTGCAGAACGACGGGGAGATGTCCTTTGCGAAAAAGCATCAGCAAGAAGGTACAATGCATAGAAATCCTAGAATATACCAGAGTATTATTTGTTTTATAAATGATATTCTGAGTTGCAATGTTTCACTGGATCTGGAGGAGTCCTCAAATTGAAAGCATGTGTCAGTAAATCTCTTTCATGTTTCATATTCTCTCTTTCTCTCTCCAGTCCTGAGACAGGGCCATGCGTTCAGCCCTCTGTATCGCTTCTCCCTCTCCGACGGTACCATTGTGTCAGCCCAGACCAAGAGCAAGCTAGTCCGCTCCCCAGCCACCAATGAACCACAGCTCTACATGTCCCTCCACATCCTCCAGAGGTACACCCCCACTCCCCCCCTGAACCCCTCATCTCTCTAGTTCAACCCCCATTCAGAGCCACTGTTTGGACCACAGCAGTCGTAGACATGGATCCTGGCCCGTTCTACTGACTAATTCTATAGGTGCAGCCACTTCATGGAGGCTCAGTTCATCTCTTGCCATAGATAATATGATGTGCCCCACCTCTTAAACAGKCAGGTGCTGTGCCCCAAATGGCTCCCTATTCTTGTATAGGGGCTACTTTTGACGATAGCCAAATGGAATGCACTACAAAGTAGTGCACGATAAAGGGAATAGGGTGCCATTTCGGAAGCAAACCCCAGTGTTTCACCCGTTTTAACGTGCGGTCCCCGGGGCAGAGCTCAACAAGWACGGGAAACAACAGGACTGTTGTTRAGAATGAGTGGATCAACTGCAAACGTAGCTTTTTCTTGGTGTATTCGCKAACTCATAATGTAGCTTCAGTGACGTGCACAGTGAGTCCTTTGTGTTTTTAACTGTGCCTGGAGCTGCTAAAGCTTTTTCGGTGCGTGCCGCATTAGAGCTGTTGTTTATAGACCAGACTGGTGTTTGAGTTTGCTCTGTTGAGTACACAGTGTCTCATAGGACTGAACTTTAGTCATCTCCAACATGATGTTTTATCATCAGTATCCATCATAGAAGAAGTACTGTCTGAATGGGAAAAGTTGACAACGGTTGTCATTCCATTTATGAATGCCATTTTTTTATTCTACTCTAGTTCAGCCGGAATGACGTATATCAGCTTCCTTTAGTATTATTGCGTCCCAAATGGCACCCTATTCCCTTTATAGGGYWYTACTTTTGAACAGGGCTCTGGTCAAAWGTAGTGCACTATAAAGGGAATAYGGTGCCATTTGAGACAGACTATTTTTTTTATGCCTTAAAGCTGTGTCTGTGTGTTTGGCCCTCTTCCAGGGAGCACACGATCTGTGGGATGAACCCGGACATGTCTGGACAGGGACAGGGGATGGGGAAGCAGCCAATGAACCACATGTCCTCGCTGACCCCTCCCAGTGTGGTTGGGCCGTCCTCTGGGCTAGGGGTCCAGGGCCAGGACACAATGGTCAGCAGCAATACCAACATGGCCGCCATGGGGGGCCTGCAGGGTGGACGTTATGGATGCCATGGGACTATGAACCGCACCCCCACTCCTCAGGGTGGCAGCAACTATGCACTCAAGATGGGGATGAACAGCCCGTCGCAGGGAAGCCCCAGTGTGACCTCTCAGGGGGGTCAGGGTGGTGTTGGTACCATGCTATCTCCACGCCACCGCCAGAGCCCCAGTGTGGCAGGTAGCCCCCGGGTTCCTCCCCCAGGACCCTTCTCCCCGACGGGCAGCCTTCACTCTCCGCCAGGGGGGTGTAACAGCACAGGGGTGGGGAACAGCCACGGTGGCTACACTGGTAACAGCTCCCTCAACGCACTTCAGGCCCTCAGCGAATGCCACAGGGTTTCACAGGCGCAGTCCTCAGGGTCACCTGACAGAAAGCCAAGCAACCTGCTGCAGATGTCCCAGAGTCCCCCTGGTAGTGGTGGAGCCAGCAGCAGGAACAACTCCAGGCAGCTGGCCAACCGCAGCAGCACGTCTGAGAGAGAGATGGAGATGTTTGGAGTGTACGGAGAGCAGTCCCAGCCAGACGGGGAGGAGAGGGAGGACGGGGAGCAAAGGGAGTCGAAAGACGGCACCCCCGAGCCCTTTGGAGGAGGAGGGCCGGGAGGAGAGCTGACTGACGCCCAGAACAGGCTCCTCAACAGCAAGGGCCACACCAAGCTCCTGCAGCTGCTCACCAACAAGTCAGAGCACATGGAGCCCTGCTCGCCCCACGKGGGAGGGGACCCCAACTATAAGGACCCTGGGACGGGGCCGGGGGGCCACAACAACCACTCCTCCTCGCTGAAGGAGAAACACAAGATCCTCCACAGACTCCTCCAGAACAGCACGTCCCCGGTGGAGCTGGCCAAGCTGACGGCCGAGGCCACGGGGAAGGACCTGGGTCTRGACCAAGGAGGACCAGACAGCATGGCTTCCAGTGTGGCTGAGATGGCCACCAAGCAAGAGCCCATCAGCCCCAAGAAGAAGGACAACGCACTGCTGCGCTACTTGCTGGACAAAGACGACAACACCATGCAGGAGAAAGGCATCAAGATGGAGCCAGGGACAGAGATGAAGCTGGCCAATGTGAAGATGGAGAAGCATGACCCGGGATACAACATGGCAGATCAGGTCAGTACAGCAGCAATGTGTATGGTCGTGATACACTGGCTACGCCCTATTCCCTCTATTGGCCCTGGTCAAAGGTAGTGCGCTATATAGGGAAAAGGGTGCCTTTTAAGACACAACCACTGATAGTTTGTGAAGTAAGCCATACAATGCAGCCTCCTGGGGCTTGTCCTGGATTTCTTGTACTTTATTACATTGTACCTAGTGAGTGTCTAACTAGAGAATATGTTGCCCTGCCAGACATTTAATATGCTATGAGGATTTGTTTGTTGTTGAGAGATCTCTTAGCCATTGCCAAAGCCAAGTTGATCTCCTTGTGAAATCCAAGGACCAGTCCTGAGAACTAGCTGGCTAGTGAGTGAGGCACACAGGCTGGCTCGGCGTCTGTCTGAATTGACTCTGGCAGACAGTGGGGGTTCTGAAATACAACATATTGCCAGGGGTAGAGGAGGGAGAATCCAGTAGTGTTTAGTGCTGGCTGGCTGGTTGGCACGCATTGGTGGCCTGCTCCTCTGGCTCGTCCTGGTCTAAACATCACCCGGAAGGCATAGGTAACTACAGACAAYTTAGCAGCCAGTGTTTATACTGCCAGTTCTCTGTGCTTCCTGTAGGGTGTCTGTGTGTGTGAAGAGGATGATCAGGTTGTCGTCAGTGTGTTCAGGGGTTACGAGATAGATGCAGCGGGAGCTAGCAGGCACACCGTGGGAAGAGGAAGYAAGCCGTCAGGCTACACGTCTCCCCTACAGGGACTATAGACATTCAGTTCAGAGGAGAATATTGCGCATAAGACCAATCAGATTTTTTTTAAGGGTCATTTTTACAAATGCAATCTGTCAACACAATAGCTTTTAGCATAGCAACAACCTGTTAGCAGTGTTTTCTAGCTCTGGTCCTCCAGTACCTCCAACACATTTTCATTATAGCCCTGGACAAGCACCCCTGATTCAACTTGTCAACTAAACATCAAGCCCTCAATGAGTTGAATGAGGTGTGTTTGTCCGTGACTACAACTAAAATGTGTACTGTTTGAGGTACTGGAGGACCAGGGTTGGGAAACACTGGCCTACAGGGAGGCATCACTGTCTGTGTTAGCCAACAGCCAACTCCCTCTGCAGAGTGGAGCGGAGCGGCCTTACATCATACATGACCTCATTAGTGCAGTCTGCTATTTATATCCTCCCCTCTATTCACCGGCCTGCCTGTATGAAAGGGCCTGCGCAGGAAAGATTCCATTCCCATCTATAGGCCTCCCTCCCTTCACTGAAAAATAGAGCTCATTCTCAGTGATGCATACAGTAAGTAGGTTAGGCTAGCTATGCACAGGCTTTCTTGATTAGAAAAGGGATCTGGAAAAAATTTAAACATCTTTTAATGTGGAGTGTTCAGACAGTTTTTTTCCTGTTCTAGAAAATATATACCATTATGTTCCATAATATCTATATATATTATTTATGTACATAGTGATCAGACACAGTCTCCCACATACCACTATCCTACTCTGCTACCGGAGGCTGTTCTAATGTGTACATATAACTTGTATGTCTTTGTCTGTGTGCATGGATATGCATGCAGTCTAGTGAGCTGGAAGACATATTGGATGATCTGCAGTGTAGCCAGCAGCAGCAGCTCTTCTCAGGCCAGCAGCAGTCCAGACCCGTGTCTCTGCCCACCAACGTAGACAAGCAGTCCATTATCAACGACATCCTGCAGATGACCGAGAACAACAGCAGTCCCACGGGCACCAACACCCAGCAGAAGGCCTTTCCAGGCATGGGCCCAGGACGTGAGTTAACCACACCTCTGCTCTTATCTGTCCCAGGTTACGTCCCAAATGGCACCTTATTCCCTATGGGTCCTGGTCAAGTAGTGCACTCACTGTATAGAGAATAKGGTGCCGTTTGGGAAGTAACCCCAAAAGCCCTTAACCACAGATCTGAGATCAGCTTATCCTCCCCAAATATATCATAAAGAATGTATGACCCTGTGTCAGCGGTTAGTTAGGAGCGACTTCTACCTACTTTGTACYACGTTTGATATGGGAAAAAATGGTTTATAGTTTAGTGAGATGATTGTGTAACTTTTTCTCTCTTGTGCTCCCAGACTTCAATGGTCCCAGGATGGGCCAGCCAGGACGAGTGCMCYCTGTCCGCAGTATGTCCCTGGATCAGTCCAACATGTCTGCCAATGGTTCTCCCCGGCCCTTCCCTCTTCCCAGGAACAGCAGCCCCTACTCTGTCATGCAGCAGCAAGCCATGATGGGAAACCACGGGATGCTGCAGAGCCAGGCTAACATGGGCAAYGCAGGCGAGTTGTCTTGTCTTCTATACCACTTCATGTTATTATTGGATCAGTCTCAAATGGCTCCCTATTCCCTATATAGTGCACTACTTTTGATTAGGGTCCATTTACAGTGTTTAGAAGTGATCCTTGCTCAGCTTACAATCTGTCCTCTCCTGTCTCCCTGTCCTAGGCATGCCCCGGGCTGGCATGCAGCAGGGTTGGGGTCCTCAGGGGCCAATGGGCCAGGCTCTGCAGCAGAGAATGGGGCCTGATGGTCGCATGRTGCCCAACGTCTCTGCTGGAGTCCCCATGAGGCCCAGCAACCAGCAGCCTGGACCCAGACAGATGGTCTCCATGCAGATGACGGGAAATGGTGAGTGCTGCTGCTGCCACCCCTGTTTCTCCACACACACACACCTTGCCCCCGTTTCGCCTAACACATACACACACCTTACCTCTGTATCCATCTAGAGCCCTATGAAGGCCATAATTGAACATTCTTTTCAAAATGTCTGTTGAACAATCAGAGATGGAGATGGCTGGTCCTCCCTACCCAGGGCAGCAGCCACCGCCCAATCAGACTGCCCCGTGGCCTGACCGCATGATGTCTGTAGACCGTGGACTTTATGACAACCATAACAGGTAACTAGCTACACACAGTGCAGACAAGGGTTGAATATTATATGGGTTGGGTTGTTCAACAAGGGTTGAATATTATATGTTCCATCCCGAGAATATATCAATTTTCTCTCGGCTAACCCGGTATTTCCCGMCAAAACCGGAAGTGTCATTCAAAAGCATTATGAAGCATATAAATAGGCCTATGTCTGGATTTGATCTAAAATTCAAACCYGACGCTACCTGAGCCTGATGAGCCGTACATTAAATAAACGTTTGAGCCCTACATTAAAGACATTTAATGAGCCCAAGCCCAAATGATTATGCCATTATTCAATACATATATGATATAGACTACTGCACATTACGCACGACAGAAAAACATAAAAACCCATASACGTAGCTAGCTATATGCTCTCTTGGGTAAATAAATGAAACTAGCTCCATTAGGCTAATCTCGTTGAGTGTGAACTGTATACTGTATAGTATTATATGGACTGGAATTACGCACATCGTTCAAACCATGATAAAGCAGAAGAGAACATGTGATTCTGGTGCAGCACACGCGGCTTACAAAGTTACAAGTATAGGCTAGCGAATTTGATTTTAATATTGAAATATAATGGGGCCTATTTGTATAATTAATTCATTGTCTGACGCATATATACCTTTCATAATATTTCCCCAAATGTTATTAGCCTACCTATTGTTGCTTCATTCCTTCCTCGCTTTCAACAGTTAAATGAAATGTTTAGTTGTCCTCGTCCTTTCTCATTCTCCTGATGCAAAAGGCTTTCACTTCTCTTCACGAAGATTGAATGGTTATGGGTCTGAATAAATAACTGCTATATCCTACCGCTCACRCTTCTATCAAACTAGTTTCAAACAACAGTTCTATTGGCTGCTGTATTTAACATTCAGCAAACAAKGGCTTCCGTCCCTCTTCGAATAGTCTATTGGTAAAAATGTCCAGCAAGCTATTCTAGTCTAGCTTTTCCTGCATGGGACTCCAGCTAAGGAGCGTTATTTTAAGGAAAGAGGCCAGCAGAGCACAGATGCATCCGTATTTGCGCAAGAGACGGAGAAGCTTATTATGCATAACCCATCATTCATTAGCTAAATATGAGGCTAATACTACATTGAATTCATTACCTGAAAGATATAGGCCAGAACATCCATATATAGGCCTATCGATCTTGAACAGGATGATCTATTTTGGATGCAATTCGACTGGCATTGATGGAGAGAGAGAGAGAAAGACGGTGCTCGCGCGTGCACTGATTTTAAAGCAATGCTATTTGAGTGATAGGCTGTTTTAAAACTCTGCAGCTGCAATAAAATATATATAAACTGTCTTTACAATAAAATAAGGTAACCCCGAAAGCCAGGTGGAGATGTGTATAGACGCACATTTGGTCTTTATATTACTATATCAGAGGCTATGCTGCAGCAAATGTAGGCCTACCTGTCGCAAGACAAAAAGTTACCATGATGAGATGATAGGTCTACATGCATTGTGAACTGCGGTCCATACTGAGCTGGGCCGTCTGTCCCCGTTGACGATTCATCACGCAAGGAGAAGGCCATAGAGAAGCTAGATTTAGATGTCACAYATAATTTAACAGTTACATTCCATTTTACRTCATGCGGTTCATATAAATAATTTATTATAATTTACCGGTTTCTCAGTTATTTATCCTGGTAAAACGGCGGTAAATCTCTGCAACCGGGTTCCCGCCGTTCAGTCCTAGTGCAGACCTCTTCTCTCAGTGACAGTATAACACACCTCACTTYTTTTTTTTTTTACTGTCTGACACTCTTTTGAAAATTGTGCACTATATAGGTAATAAGATGCCATTTCGGATGCAATGAACTGTCACATTCTGAACCTACTCTGGTTGTTCACTCATCAGATAATGAGAACATCCCAGACAAGTCGGAACATGTTACTGTATGCTTGTGTACTGACTGCACAGTCAGTGGCTGTTGAGTTTTAAAGTTGTATGGTATGCACATGATGGTGTCTGTCGTCTGAGAAGCAGATGATTCTCACCGTAGTGACGTCCTCTGGCCACACGGCCCTCATCTGTCTGACCTTGATCTCTAACCTCCGACCTTGTGTTGTGGCATGTCGTGTTCTTGCACTTAACACCCACACTTCGGAAAAAGGGTCTACTTGCGATAACTGTGAAATGTCCTTGTTTTTTCCTACTGAACTTAGTCTGGATCAGAGCATCTGCTGAATGAACTAAATGTAATGAAATGTGTTCCTCACAGACAGGTGTATGGTAACCCCCAGGAGGAGGCGCTGTGTCCCCCCTCGCGGCCTGGGGAGGGGCCCTTGGATGGGGACRCCCTGCTCAGCCAGCTCTACTCAGTGCTGAAAGACTTTGACGGCCTGGAGGAGATTGACCGCGCCCTGGGAATCCCCACTCTGGTCAGTCAGGTAATCTCTATTAGCCAATGTAATCTGCCYAGGCCACAAAGAGGTACTAGAGAGCTCATCTCCTATCTTTTCAATTGCCACTTCAAAATGGTGAAATCCATTATTAATGGGGCAATCTGCAGTTGCTACATACATTTTTGAAGTGAATTATATGTACCCATTGATTCTTGAATAATGTGATTTATATATGCCYAATGAGTTTAGTTCTACTTTCATTCCTCATTAAAACCTGAAATATAAGCTTGTTTTAAACCAATGTTTGTAAAGAAGGTTAATGTAACACTGTATACCCTCAAAACATGGTTAAAACAATGATTTGATATCATGGATGGTCATTCCTTACAGTCCCTCAGCTTTTTACAGAAACGGGGGAGGTGAGATGCTTTGTTATTGTTTTAATTGCACATTTCCCCTTTAATGGCGCTGGCCCAAAGCCTGTTTTAGGATGGACAAGTGTGCCCTCTATCCAACTCTATGACCATGGCCAACAAGCCTATAGCAGGCAGGCAGCTGGGCTCAGCTACATTTTCACTTTAGAGGGCTTACTGTAGTTCAGTACTGTAATTCAGTGACTTCTGTACAGTAGTTACTAATAATAATTTGGTGGGTGCTTATATTTGTTCTATTTCACACATGCACAAGTGTGTATTAATACGCATGTGTGAATTTTAAATGTGTTTTTTTTTGCATATCCCAACTCTCCCGGCGACACCCTCAGAGAGTGGGGTCACAGCCCCTCATCATTATCAATGGCGACTTTGGAGCAATTAGGGTTAGGTGCCTTGCTCAAGGGCGCATCGACAAATAGTTATTTGTTTCCCCTAAGGTCTATAGGGAATGTGTATGTTGCTGTGGATTCCGTTGTCATTTTAGAAATGGATTGCGATATTATGCAAGTTGGTGTAAACTACAAAATCTTAAATGAATTTAGCTGGCTAGTTTTGTTAGCAAGCCATTACTTATTAACGGAAAGAAGACGAGCCAAAACAAACAACACTGACCTATTGTATCATTTACAAATGCCCTGCTATGTGACTCAATTTCTTACCTTGTTTGATCTATCTTTGTAGGGCCAGCAAGTGGAGCAGGAGCAGTATCCTAGTCAGGAGTCGCCCATGATGAAGCCACCCATGTACAGCCAGCACTACCCCCAGGCTGGCAGCATGKCACAGGGCAACTACATGGGCCATCAAGACCCTGCTTTCCACGGTATGCCCGGTCTGATGGGCCAGCGGATGGGCTACCCCATGCTGCGACTCCCTGCCCGACCAGGRGGCCCGGTGCCCGCCCAACCCAACAACCTGAGGCTGCAGCTGCAGCACCGACTACAGGCACAGCTGGTAGGGCGACACACCACCCCTGGAGCCCTCACTGTAATTTATATTGGCCCTGTTCYAATTCATGTCTTCAACTGCAAAGAAACATTTTAAAAGCTTGAAATGATGTTCTAAATAATATATACTGTGGCCCGATATACTAACTTTCCCCTTTTTCAAAATCAGACAAACCACACCTAGAGCCCTCATTGTAAATCATAGGGCATATATGAACGTCCTGATCTAAAAAGGACTATCTATAGGCTAAAGCTTGAAATAGTGTTGAGTTTGGAATAAATACGATAATTGCACAACCATGCCCCTCCCTCGTCAAAATCATAAAGGAACTTGACATTTAAGAACATTGCAAACTGAACTGGACATCTGAAAATAAGAGCTTATAGTCTCCTCTCTGAGGCAGCTACTGCCACCTGCTGGAGAGTTTGARAAATGTATTAAACAAATCATAACGATGACTCAATRTTGTGCATTATCTTAATGTCTTTGKTCTTAATCGAGTAATGGGCCTTACAGAATGTGAAGGTCTATGTAAGGAACATATTTAAGTTGTTAAAATGTTTCAAGTCATTTTCTTATTTCCTCAGCAGAATCGTCAGCCAATGATGAATCAGATGGGCGTGTCCAACATAAACTTACCTCTCAGACCCAGTGTACCCAACCAGGTTAGTCAAATACTGTAGCAGATCATTATTGTAACAGCTCCATGTGTGTGTGTGACTCAAAGCTTGCATCTCAAATGAGAGCCTATTCCCTATATAGTGTACTACTTTTGACAGTACCTTATTCCCTATATCGGGGTCTGCAACAGGCAGTTTTGGCCCTCTACGAATTCAGCTACAAATTTGTTTTAATTTAGGAAATCTGTTCCCAAGTATTCCCACGAATAAAAAAAGATGTGATCGTGTCTTTCCAAAACAATCTATTTTTGGGCTTAGTTGTAGTCAATTTACAGTGTACAAATTATTATAATTATGTTACGGCCCCCTGACCATGCGCTGTGACAAAAATCGGCCCTCTATATAGTCTACTTATTTTGACCAGGGCCCATAGTGCACTATATAGGGAAAAGGGTGCCATTTGGGACGCACCCAAATCAAAATGTGTATTTGACCGTCTGTCCTTCCAGGGAACCCTTAATGCTCAGATGTTGGCCCAGAGACAGAGGGAGTACCTGAGTAACCACCTGCGGCAGCGCCAGCAGCACGTCCACCAGAGAGCCATGCTGATGCGGGCCCAGGGCCTCAACATCCCCCCCAATATGGCTGCAGTGGCTGGGGCAGTTGGGCCCTCGCAGTCCCCCGGCATGCCCCCCGGCTCCATGCCTGCCTCCATGGGCACCAACCCTCGGATCCCCCAGGCAAACCCCCAGCAGTTCCCCTACCCGGCCAGCTACGGTACTGGGCTCACATCCCCACCGCCCTCCACCAGCCCCTTCTCCCCGCTGTCCCCTGGTCTCCCGGGGGCTCAGCAGCTCCTCTCCCCTCTCCACTCCTCCCCGATCCCGCATGGCTCCTCCCAGATGAGTCTGGCTAATCAGCAAGGGATGATGGGAAACGTAGGCGGACAGTTTGGAGCCGCAGTGAGTCCACAAATGCAGCAGCACAGTGCCTTCCAGTTTCCCAGCTCAGGTATACTCTGATACTGCCCGGTCACCTCGCTGTGTGTACTTCTGTCTCAGACACCATGGAGCATTGTGCTACTGGCTTCCTATCACAGCTTAGGTTGAATTTTAACTGATAATCATTCTATTCATACACTGGTTTAATTTGGTGGCTGCGTGACTGTGTGGAGGTGTTTTGTTTCTCATACGTTCTCCATTTTGTCATGGTTTAGCTGAACATYAATGAAGTAGTATGCCTCATGTAATCTCCAAATTCTATCTACCTGAAGAAATCCAAGGACTCACAATCCATAGTATTAACTAATCATTCTCTTGTCATGCTAGTCAAAACAATCSATTTCATATGATACATGGATAAGAATTACGAATAGCATTATCACATTTTAGATTGCTTTGTGTTGGTGTTGTTGACATAGGCTAATGGTTGTGGCTGACCTGTAGTATTTTGACCAAGTTCCATCCCCCTCCTCTTACCCATTCATGTGACTTGATTTTCTGCTTGTGCAACTTTTTTGACCCAACTGCATATATTTTACTTTACTGGCTCTTCCTGTATTTCTGTTTCTTCCTACATGAACATACCTGCAGCAGGCAACTACAACACATAGCTTATCTTTAGCCTGGTCCCAGGTATGTTTGTGCTCTCTTACCAACTTCATTGCTGTCATTGTCAAGTCAAACATGGCATGACAATGAGTGACAAWGACTTGGAATGATGGCACAAACAGACTGCACCTCAAGCTATCTTGTCTTGACAATTTAAATTCGTGTTTTCTGCTGTACTCCACCCCTCAGTATTGATAAAATATCTCCTTGTTGGTCCTGTCAGGTATCAACCAGCAGCAGCAGGACGCAGGCTTCATCGGCGGCGCCACCCCCCAGAGCCCTGTCATGTCCCCACGCATGAGCCATGCCCAGAGCCCCATGATGCAACAGCAGACCCAGGCCAACTCCACCTACCAGCCATCCTCTGAGATGAACGGCTGGCCTCAGGGCAACATGTCAGGAAACAGGTGAGACTGACTGGCAGCTCTGACTAGATTTCTGATAACTGATAAGGATCTTCGGAAAGGGTTTCCAGAAATTCTGGTTGGGGGATTCCCTGAATAAGGAGGGAATATGCAGGAAATCTGTAATTCTTCATCYAGGATTTCTGGAAAACCTGGTCATTTTGCAAACCTACTACTAACSTATGCATTTAGCGTCTATTTAGTTGTCATGGTTCTTATGATCATATACTTATGTTTTGACTTTGCATTAATGTATACTGTCTGTGGAATGTATCCAGTATGCTGTCATTATACAAATATTTYCATCAACTTGTGGTAAAATCAGTGACTGAATATGTACTTTTTTGTTTCCATGTTCCGTTACAGCATGTTCACGCAACAGTCTCAGCAGTACGTGCCCCAACAGCCTAACAGTGGAATGTACAACGGCAGCAACGCCAACCCGAACATGAGCAGTGTCCCCATGGCCTCCAACGCCAACGGCAGCATGAGCAACATGAACCAACTGTCAGCAGGCCAGATGACCATGACCTCTGTGTCTACAGAAAGCCTTTCCTCCATGGGCCCTGAGCAGGTGAGGGGAGAGAAAGGGGGTGTGTGGGGCTGTGTAATGACTGTGTGTG
Source organism: Salvelinus sp. IW2-2015 (assembly GCF_002910315.2). Classification (NCBI taxonomy): domain Eukaryota; kingdom Metazoa; phylum Chordata; class Actinopteri; order Salmoniformes; family Salmonidae; genus Salvelinus; species Salvelinus sp. IW2-2015. The sequence goes on from NC_036871.1 coordinate 17,797,354, forward strand.
GAGGACTTGTGATTGGGGACGTGTACATGAGTGTCTGGTGTGTGTGTTGTGGGACTGTGAATGTGTGTGTGTGTGGGACTGTGTAATGAGTGTGTGTGTGGGACTGTGTAATGAGTGTGTGTGTGGGACTGTGTAATGTGTGTGTGTGTGGGACTGTGTAATGTGTGTGTGTGTGGGACAGTGTAATGTGTGTGGGACTGTGTAATGTGTGTGTGTGTGTGTGTGTGTAATGTGTGTGTCCAGTGCCAGTTCCATCTACCCCTGTGTGTACTGTAGTTTCTCTCTAGCGATTTAGAAGTACTTTAGAAAAAAGCTCTTTACCAGAGGATCTGCCCTCAGTCGCTTGCCAGCTAGTACTGGTTTGCTTGCTATGTATGCAGTGGACTCTGATGTATAGTAGTATACTGCTTTCCCAAATGGTACTATAACGTCCCACTTTTTACACTACTTTTAACCAGAGCCTTATGGWCCCTGGTATAAAGTAGAGCACTATTGAGGGAATAGGTTGCCGTTTGGGAGGCAGCCTTAGTGTGGTGGTGTAGTGAACATGAAACAAAAGTCTCCATGTGTTCCAACTTACACAGGTGAATGATAATGGCTTGAGACGAGGCGATAGCCTCATTCTAGAACAGTTGGGATTGACATGTGAAGCAACTCGAGCGAGTAACGTTTCATCGTATGTTGTCTGCCCAACATTAAGGATTTAAAAACGTTTACACATCAAAACAGACTGCACCGATGGGTCATCGAGGGCATACGTCCTACGTCCTTCAAATCCCCTGTGTCTCTTTTAGAATTTTGTCAGTCTTATTTCACTGAATTCTGCCTTTTTAAAATGATATAACCATGTTCTTTTTCAGAACTATTGCTAACCCCGGTTGATTGTGGGACAACACAGTATAAACGGCCAACACCCAATGAAAACACTGGCATCCAACCAATCAAGGAGCTCCTGCAGTTCTACCCGGGTCTTTGATTGGACAAAGACTCACCTACTGAAGAACACAACTTCCTGAACCAACCAACTGCATTCACCTTAGTGTGACTTAGGTCCTCCCCATACACACACACACACACACACACACACACACACACACACACAAAAAACACACAATATTCGATAAACTGAAATTATCAACACCAACCATACCGACCACTTATCGCAGGCATTTTGCTGATATCGTTCATTACAATAAGTAGCCTATACTAGAGAAATGTGAAGTATGAAATACAGTACCAGTTAAAAGTTTGGACACACCTACTCATTCCAGGGTTTTTGTTTATTTTTACTATATTCTACATTGTAAAATAATAGTGAAGACATCAAAACTAGGCAACGGGTGGCTACTTTGAAGAATCTCAAATAAATAAAATATTTAGTTTTGTTTAACACTTTTTTTTGGTTACTACATGATTCCATATGTGTTATTTCATAGTTTTGATGTTTTCACTATTATTCTACAATGTAGAAAATAGTAAAAATAAAGAATAACCCTTGAATGAGTAGGTATGTCCAAACCTTTTGCCTGGTGCTGTAGGTTTGCTAATATGGGTTAATGTTAATGGGACAATTGTAGGCTACAACCATCAAACTAGTAGTAGTTTAAAGGATAATAAATKAACTGTGGTAAACTTATCGTTCTATTTATCATTATCGCATCAAGTCAGGCAATTTGTCGCAATATGGATTTTTGTCCATATCGTCCAGCTCACACTGACACTTGCATACACACAAAGAAAATGGATACAGACAAACACACGTATACATACATGCATACAACGGACCCATACTCACAGAATATAGACTCAAAACTGATCCTGTCAGCAGGCATCTGGTCAGATGAATGTATTAATTAAGGGATAGAACCCAGACTATGGCTCCCCTCAGAAAATACACTCTTTACTACTCTCTCTCCGGGTCTTTAAAAATATATATATATATTTTCTTTGTGCGTTTGTGCTGTATACACATGCACGGGTGTGAGACAAGTGATATATTATAAATGGCTCGAAGAGCATAAACTATACAATTGTGTTTGATTTTGAATGGTTATATTGTAAGCCTAACTAAAGTAGTCTCTTGAAAGGTTTATAAAATAAATGTTTTACAGGTATTTATAGTTTTTAAACTTTAGAAACATTATTTGTATGACACTATAAGAGGGAGGAAATGGTTAAGTGACTTAACAAGTATCCCTTAAAATGTTACCTTATTGTGTCTAATTGAATTCCATATTTTAAGTCCTGTAGTTTTAGATGAAATGTTAAAGTGAATCCCCCTGCTGCGATATGTATGAAGGTGAATGTTCATAGGTTGTGTATATATTGCAGTATAAATTAATGAAATAAGATGTCTGTTTTCTCTCCAGCCTGGTGTTACAAAAAACAACCACTGAAATGTGACAGTCATATCGTTTGTGTTGATTAACTCACAAAGGACAGTTTTTTTTCAGGGTTTCAACTCATTGCATAATGATTTTTCCTTGCACTTCACCTCAACCTCAAAATGAAAGGAATGGACAGGCCTGCCAACAGGCATAACTGAATTCTTTAGGGTGGTCTCTGACTGTTGATTGGGGGTAATGTCTATAGATCACCTGGAAGGTACAAAACAAGTTCTGCTTCAGTCATGTGTAAAATGGACAGGCAATATGTATTTTTCACGCCATATTCCTGTACTACTCCAGTTTAGTTATAGTCTGTAAGCACATAGCAAATATGAGATCTCACAGAACTTATAATTTAAAAAAAGAATAATATATAATTTAGCTTTTTTTTTGAAGAATGAAAATTCCAAATTGTCTGCAAATGCTGAAATGAAGTTGGCCTCACATAATCAAGTGTTTGTGAAAATGTGTGGCCAGAAAATATCTATTTTGTAGGTTTGCACTGGTTATTATGATATCTCTTTGACGATGCAAAGGATATTTCTTATTTTTGTGATGGCCAATTTCTCCCAATTCATGTWACATTTTCCTAAACAAGGCATTTTTTAAGAGTTGAGCAAATTTTGAAGATTAGGATGCTCTGATGCAAATTAAGTCACAAAAAAAGGAAAGATTTTTTTTTGTCATAGAATGGATGTACTGCTCTCGTTGCAAATCCAAAGATTTTACTATACAACCTTTAAAATAAACGTAAGCCATGAAGTGTTACTGTGTTAACAGCCTTTTGTAAGGTATGCATCTTGGCAATCACGACGACAAGTTTTAAGGAAAGAGTGTGCATACGAATATTCAATTCACTCACAAGGTTTGGTTGAATTGAATTACCTTTTTCTTCTCTGATTCTGACTGATCAATATTTTTTTTTCTTAATTTATAGTTTGCTATTTGATCAATTGGTAAATATTACATGCAAGTACCTTAACATGCTAAAGACCTAGCATAATGCCTTAGACCTGTTTTTCTGTATTGTGTATTACTGTGAAGTTGACAGTTGTATCATATATGTATAGTGAGATGACAATACTGAAGTGTGCATCGTCACTCAATGGCCATATCTGAAATGGCACCCTATATAGGATGCCATTTCAGATGCAACCATTGTACTTGTGCTATGGTTAGACTACTACACCCCTGGCTTATTTGGTTGGTTTTCACAGATCTTTTTTTCTCTCCCACATTTTTATTTGTGATCAGTTGTGGGTTGTATTATTTGTACAGTTGTTTCATATTGACTGTCTTTTAAGATGAGTATGTAAACAACGAAATGGTAAATCAAAGCAATATTGTAAAACAAGAGTTTTCGTGTAGAAAGCTCATTGTTAYGGTTCAGAAATGTATTTTTGCAGGTGTGATGTTCATATTAAATAGCACTATGTTCACCTGCATCGATGTTCATCCACTGTGGGCATTTTATGCAAAATTAATTTACACCTTATGCAAGCTGTTGACTAATATTGYTTTTGCCAATGCTGCTTGCTAATTTATGATTTATGGCATTGTAAATAAATTATTTTTATTATGTTGATTGAAGTGTAATTACTGATTGACTTGGTCTTCAATTTTTGTCTCTATCCCATAAGGTTGACAGAATATTATGTAATGTAATCAGTTAGCCACACTTTAGTAACAACTGTTACATGTATTACAACAGGGTATCTGTGTACCTTGACTTTTTCCACATTTTGTTACAGCCTGAATTTAAGATGGATTAAAAATATTGTCACAGGCCTACACACAATAATACCCCATAATGTCAAAGTGGAGTTATGTTTTTAGAAATTTTTACAAAGTTAAAATGAAAAGCTGAAATGTGTACTAAGTATTCAACCCCTTCAGTTGTCAAGCCTAAATAAGTTCAGGAGTAAAAATGTGCTTGACAAGTCATAGAAGTTGCATGGATTCACTGTGTGCAAAAAGAGTTTACCATGATTTTTGAATGACTACATCTCTACCCACACATAATTATCTGTAAGGTCCCTCAGTCGAGCAGTGAATTTCAACCACAAAGGCCAGGGATATTTCCTACCTATTGGTAGATTTTAAAAATTACAACAACAAAAAAGCAGACATTGAATATTCCTTTGAGCATGGTGAAGTTATTAATTACACTTTCGATGGTGTATCAATACATCCAGTCACTACAAAGATAGTGTCCTTCCTAACTCAGTTACTGAAGAGGAAGGGAACCGCTCACGGATTTCACCATGAAGCCAATGGTGACTTTAAAAACAGAATTTAATGGCTGTGATAGGACAAAACTGAGGATGGATCAACAACATTGTAGTTACATCACAATACTAACCTAAATGACAGAGTGAAAAGGAAGCMTGTACAGAACAAAACTATTCCAAAACATGCATCCTGTTTGCAATAAGGCCACCGGCAGACCATTAASAGCTGCATGGTCAAACTGCWAAAAATGTGGCAAAGAAATGCACATGAATGCCTGAATACAACACATTMTGTTTGGGACAAATCCAACAACATATCACTGAGTACCACTCTTCATATTTTCAAACATGGTGGTGGCTACATCATGTTAAGGGTATGCTGTCATTTTAMTAGAAAATAGTAAAAATAATGATAAACCCTGTAACGAGTAGGTGTGCAAACTTGATGTACTGTAATTACTAATACATTTGGAAAAATGTCTAAACATTTTTCACTTTGTCATTATGGGGTACTGTGTGTAGATGGGTGAGAGGAATTAAATMTATTTCATCCATTTTGAATTCAGGCTGTAACAACAAAATGTGGAATAATTCAAGGGGTATGAATACATTCTGAAGGCACTGTATGAACATCACCTGGTTGGGCCATCCTGTGTTCTTCCCCTTRTCAGCAGAGGGCATAATTGTCCAGCAGATAATTTTATTTTACCGAACACACAGAAAATACATACCATCCAATAAAGCTGATAAATGCGACTATATCAGTATTTTAAAAAAATAGTATGAAGTGAAGTTTCATTTTTCCGAATGCAACGAAGTCATAGACACGCATGATTGAACTGACGATATTATATCACTGGCATTGCATTTGCCAGATGCAGAAGCAAACTGCGACTGGCAACTGATCACAAGTMTGCATTGACCATTAACAGCTGCATGGTCAAGTACTGGGCTTTGTACAATAACCTGATTCTTGATCTGTTTTTAGCAGCAACTTCGCCCCCAAGCATTAGCATCACTTCATATGGCCACAGATAGAACAATGAGTTATACAAATATTTGATATGGCCACACGACACTTCCGCCCCAGTAAAATCGAACCAGTGAGGGGCCTCGGAAGCTACAGAGGCTAGTACTACCCGGGTCGTGGTAAACAACTTCATTCTCTTCAGTGAGTAGGTGAATGAGTGAGTCAGAATGTAAAGCTACAGACAGGGATGACGATATCTTTGTCTGGTGCAATTTGATAACGGCCGTAAAATGGGTTTTAAATGGGACCTTTAAATGAAGAATCAAGGGCCCTGCTATTGCTTAAAATCGTCAGGTTTGTTAGCGATTGTATTTTCATTAACAGCTATTATTAGCTAGCTACAAGCCTGCCACCAGCAGATCAACAGCAGCCGCTCGCCAGAGCTAGCCGCAGTGTTTACTAGGCGACTGTAGACAACGTTAGCTAGCTACTTATTTATGCCTTTTTTTTTATGTAGGGGCTGTATTGAAAACTGGTCGACGTCGGTAAATGCTAGATGGCCATTCAACGGTGTTTTTAGTAGCATGTGAGTTTTTTTTTTGTTGAATGTCGAGACCGGTTTAATTTGTTCGTTTTCATGTCTAACGTTAACATTAGATGCCTAGCTACTCAAAACATACAGATTATGTTATGACAATGACAGCTACCCTTAGGTGGTACTGGGGAGGTGAAAACACTCAATATGTCTGAAATGTATTACTTTCTTCTTTTTGTAAAGGGGATTCCAGGGGGAGCATGTCAACTCTGCCGTGTCATCGACCCAAGTCTATTTTCTTTCTGCTTGACTCAAAACACCAACATCCTCTACCGCCTCAGCTAACGCTAGTGATGGTGAGCATCTGCAGCGGYTAAAGGCATGACAGACAATCTACGACACCAGAGGCCTCGAGCTCTAGAATCAGATGCTGGCAGAGCACAAGGGTTCGCGAGATAAACATAGAGGCAGTGCAAAGATAAGCCAACGCAGAAGCCATTATCCCTTATTTTCCTCACTTTTATTGGGCCTGGCTTGCAGCCCGAAGCTRTTTTTTACTGGATGAAATGTGTATATTATAGTGTAAGTGGTGTCAGCTATTGAACGCAGTGACTGGACTTTTAAACCTACTCTTGTGAATTCAGCCAGCTCATCAACAAAACACAATGGCATCTGATGACCACAAGGAGACAGAGAATGACCTGTCAGAACCCCTTCAAGCGGATGATGAGTTATTGAGTCAGTATGAGGAGGAGGACCCTGCTAGCACTAACTTCAAATCCAAAAGTTTACCTGCTCTGAATGACTCAGGCCAGCAAAGCAAGTCCTTGTTGGCCAAGTCTATGCAGCAGCAGGTGTCAATAACTGAGGAAAAGTGCGCTGAATTAATCCAACTMCCACAGAGGATCAACCTGAACCAACCTCTACCTGAATCCTCCACTAGGACTAATGTTAACTATTCCCCTTCCAGTTCTAGTGTGGTGGGGATGAGTAGTTCATTTAACACCGAGACACAGGTGAGCAAGCCCAGGAGTAAAAACCCAACGAGGCAAGGCTTCCTCACCTCGAGGTTACACCTGATGCGTTTACCCACTAGGAAATACATTAATGCAATTCTCGAAGACTCTCGCTGTTTTTTATTTTGCATGTGCTACCTGACATTCATCCAGTCACTGATGGTGTCTGGCTACCTTAGCAGTGTCATCACCACCATAGAGAAGAGGTACAGCCTCCGGAGCTCTGAGTCCGGCCTGCTCGTCAGCTGCTTTGACATAGGCAGTCTACTGGTGGTGGTCTTCATCAGTTACTTCGGAGGCCGAGGGCAGAGGCCCAGATGGTTGGCCGTGGGTGCAGTGTTTATAGCCGTCGGAGCAGCACTCTTCTCCTTGCCTCACTTCATCTCCCCTCCGTACCAAATCYTGGAGGTGAACTCGTCCCGGGGCAACGAGGGCCTGTGTATGAACAACAACGGCAGTGGCAAGGACTTCCTGGATGTGTCTTGTCCCAGAGACCAGGAGGGAAATGAGCACAACCTGTACGTGGCCCTGTTCATCATTGCACAGATCCTGGTAGGCATGGGGTCGACGCCCATCTACACCCTGGGACCCACCTACCTGGACGACAACGTCAAGAAGGAGAATGCCTCTCTTTATCTAGGTAAGACGTGAGTGTGTGTGTGAGATGGGGTGTGAAAGGTCCGAAAGACTACACAGCGCACCGGTAATAAACTAGGAGATAAAGGAGGAAGGCAACTCAGCTAGCCACCTCTGTGCCAGATTTACTGACTAGGCCTACTGTTTGGTTTCAGATGGAATTTCTCCTACTGCCTTTCCACCTGCCTCTGCCTATACACAAGGCCTTACAATACATTATGACATTGGCTACTTAAACTTTGACTTCAGTTATTCAATCAATCCTTGTCCCTAGATCTTTCTCTCCAGTGGTCTGAAACAAGGTAAACCTAATTAAGGCCTAAACACTGAAAATAAAGAATAGCTAGGATACAGCCTTGTATTCTGTGGTGGCCCATGTGGCTGCCTGGTGCCTGCCTCCGGTACACTCAGAGAAAATAAACTCCACAAAATAATTAGCTCCCGTTTGTGTCCCAAATGGCACCCTACTCCCTATATAGTGCACTACTTTTGACTAGAACCCTCTAAAGAAAGCCTTTGACACAGCCCAAAGTCAGTCCCCTTTCTTCTCCTAGATCCAGTCTAACGGTGTTCTTGTGGAAGGCTGGCTCACAAAGGACTGAGCAACTTTGATCATGCGGTCACTTGGTGCCAGCTGTACAATGGCTGGATACACACTGGCAAAGATGTGACAGAACTTGGCCCATCATTACCTGTCTGGCTAGCTGGAACACGAGGGCTGTGAAGGAGGACAGACTTTGGTCAATAGTAGTGCACTATATAGGGAATAAGGTGCCATTTKGGATGTAGGCTAGAGTGGACAACACTAATGGTCCTTGACAGATCTCTATTCAGTCTGATAGAGCCACAGACAGACAGTTACTCTGAGGACAGGACATAACTCTTAGGTAATGGAGCAAATGTTTATTTGTTGTATGTTATTCACATGAGTTCCAGGAAGAGGGATTTATAGGCTTTGGAAATTAGAGRATGAACCTATAGTTAGTCCAGAAAAGGCTAGATAACCAGATGTTCTTTTACATATTAAGAGGGTTCTTAGTGGCTTTTAATCTAAGATTATACATACTACTGTGTATATAATCTCAAAACAGTGTGAGATTTTGTTGCTACTAGGTTTATTAGGTCAGGTTGTCATGAGTGTGCCCATGMTTGACCAACACAATACAACATAATTATTCTTTTGGACTCCGTAGGCGAGCAAGTAAACTCCCACTGGAGAATAAAATTGATGACCTACGATTTTAAGATTATCCTACCAACGGGACATTAAAAACTGTAATTTCTTGTGTTTCACCGAGACGTGGCTGAGCGATGATACGGATAATATAGAGCTGGCGGGATTTTCCATGCACCGGCAGAACAGAGAAGCTACGTCTGGTAAGACGAGGGGTGGGGGTGTGTGTCCATTTGTAAAAAACAGCTGGTGCGCGATGTCTAATATTAAGGAAGTCTCGAGGTATTGCTCGCCTGAGGTAGAGTACCTTATGGTATGCTGTAGACCACACTATCTGCCAAGAGAGTTCTCATCTATAATATTCATAGGCTTCGATTTACCACCACAGAACGAAGCTGGCACTAAGACCACTCTCAACCAACTCTATAAGGCCATAAGCAAAGAAAATGCTCACCCAGAAGYGGCGCTCCTAGTGGCCGGGGATTTTAATGCAGGCAAACTTAAATCAGTTTTACCAAATTTTTACCAGCATGTTACATGCGCAACCAGAGAGGAAAAAGCCCTAGACCACCTTTACTCCACACACAGAGATGCATACAATGCTCTCCCCTGCCTTCCATTTGGCTAATCTGACCATAATTCTATCCTCCTGATTCCTGCTTACAAGCAACAACTAAAGCTGGAAGTACCAGTGACTCGCTCAATGCGGAAGTGGTCAGATGACACGGATGCTACACTACAGGACTGTTTTGCTCGCATAGACTGGAATATGTTTCAGGATTCGTCCAATGGCATTGAGGAGTACAACACCTCAGTCATCGCCTTCATCAATAACTTAATTGACGAAGTCGTCCCCACAGTGACCGTACGTACATATCCCAACCAGAAGCCATGAATTACAGGCAACATCCGCATCGAGCTAAAGGCTAGAGCTGCCGCTTTCAAGGAGTGGGAGACTAATCCGGACACTTAAAAGACATCCCGCTATGCCCTCAGATGAACAATCAAACAAGCAAAGCGTCAATACAGGATTAAGATTGAATCCTACTACATCAGCTCTGACGTTCGTCGGATGTGGCAGGACTTGAAAACTATTACGGACTACAAAGGGAAACCCAGACGCGAGCTGCCCAGTGATGCAAGCCTACCAGATGAGCTAAATGCCTTTTTATGCTCGCTTCGAGGCAAGAAACACTGAAGCATGCAGGAGAGCACCAGCTGTTCCGGATGACTGTGTGATAATGCTCTCGGTAGCCGATGTGAACAAAACCTTTAAACAGGTCAACATTCACAAAGCAGCTGGGCCAGACGGATTACCAGGACGTGTACTCAAAGCATGCGCGCACCAACTGTCAAGTGTCTTCACTGACATTTTCAACCTCTCCCTGACCAAGTCTGTAATACCTACATGTTTCAAGCAGACCACCATAGTCCCTGTGCCCAAAGAAGCGAAGGTAACCTGCCTAAATGATAGAACGAGTCCTATAAATCGACAACTTGAAAGGCCGCTCAGCAAGAAAGAAGCCACTGCTCCAAAACCACCATAAAAAAAAAGCCAGACTACGGTTTGCAACTGCACATGGGGACAAAGATTGTACTTTTTGGAGAAATGTCCTCTGGTCTGATGAAACAAAAATATAACTGTTTGGTCATAATGACTATCGTTATGTTTGGAGGAAAAAGGGGAATGCTTGCAAGCCAAAGAACACCACCCCAACCGTGAAGCACGGGGGTGGCAGCATCATGTTGTGAGGGTGCTTTGCTGCAGGAGGGACTGGTACACTTCACAAAATAGATGGCATCATGAGGGAGGAAAAATATGTGGATATATTGAAGCAACATCTCAAGACATCAGTCAGGAAGTTGAAGCTTGGTCGCAAATGGGTCTTCCAAATGGACAATGACCCCAAGCATACTTCCAAAGTTGTGGCAAAATGGCTTAAGGACAACACAGTCAAGGTATTGGAGCTGTCTCTTATACACATCTAGATGTGTATAAGAGACAGACCCTACACGGTTGACCCAAGTTAAACAATTTAAAGGCAGTGCTACCAAATACTAATTGAGTGTATGTAAACTTCTGACCCACTGGGAATGTGATTTAAAGAAATAAAAGCTGAAATAAATAATTCTCTCTACTATTATTCTGACATTTCGTATTCTTAAAATAAAGTGGTCATCCTAACTGACCTAAAACAGGGATTTTTACTAGGATTAAATGTTAGGAATTGTGAAAAACTGAGTTTAAATGTATTTGGCTAARGTGTATGTAGACTTCCGACTTCAACTGTAAATCCTACTTCAACGTAAAAGATCCGCTGTTAAATTTGACTGTATACCGGTATTATAAACCACACTGCCTGTGATATTGCAAAACTTGAAATACATATAGCCTATCTATTTACTAGGCTACTAGGTCCAATTAAWTTAGAAATGCGCATGATAATTTGTTGTATGTAATGGTTATGAAAATAAAATAAATAGGTTAAAGACTGTCTAATTATAAGATGAATTACAAGATAAAAAAAATCTAAAACAAGAATGGTTGCTTTCTTGTTCATTTGTTTTCCCGTTTTTAGTTAATAAGCTTTTCATCATATCCCCCATTTGCACAAAATACTTACTTGCAGATTGCAATTAAATAATTTAACCACTAGATGTGCGTACACATTGTCTAAAGTCTGCGGGGAGGGGATTCTCACGTCAAGTCATTTTTAATAAAACATTTTGTGTGAAAACTGGCGCATGCACATTTTAGGGTATATTTTGTGCATATGCAGTTTATAAATGAGGCCCCAGGACCCTGGTCAAAAGTAGTGCACTATGTAGGGAATAGGGTGCCATTTGGGATACATCCCATCATCATTGTCTGGCTCTTGTGGAAATGCAGTCCTCATAAATTGTTGAATGAATTGAATGTGAAATGCTCCTGTTGGTTTCTACATGATGCAATTGCCCTGTAATAAAAACAGGGTGACGTAACCATTGAGTTAGAAAAATAATGGTTACATTTTTAAGCTTCTCTTTGGAGGCACAAATGCTTTTTGTGTGTGTGTGACTGTGGAGCAATAAAGTTGACAGGTGACCCCGTTCCCCAACTGCTCTTCTGTCAGTCTCCTAGACCAAGGCAGATTCAGAGACATGTACAGGTTTTGAACTGGTTGTCCTGTACGGATAGTGTGGTTCATTTGAATGGGGAACAAAGTGGTGAACTACCCATTCAGTCAGAGTCCATTATTATCTTTAATACATTGCTTAATTACATACAGTATATTCTTAAGGAGCTGTTCTGTGTCTCTACAGCCCTGAGTACATGAGCTCAGACGGGTGAAATTAGGTGTTTTACTGTTAGTGTCCGCGTCCTGTACTCATAAAGGAGATTGGTGCAAGCGTAACGGGCCGGATGTTACAGAAAAATGATGCGAGCCTCAGCCTGGCAGCTGGATCAATTGGAACCCTGTGACCTTGCGGGAGGGAGGGAGACAGGCGGCACAGGGTCAGGCACAATGAAATGTGGGATGACTGCATCGTCATGGCAACCTGCTGACACTGCACTGTCATCTTACACCTTTCCAACAAATCTGCTTTATTTCCCATAGATAGCCCCCCAGATCCCAGCCCCAACTGAAACAGAACTGCCTGTATGACCWAATGTAGAGGACACCAACTGAAACCAAAAACAGCAAACCAAATATATACATTGCATTTAGAAATTATTCACACCCATTGACTGTTTCCAAATTTTGTTGGGCTACAAATTGGGATTAAAATTGATGTCTTATTTTTCTCAACGATTTCCACAAAATATTCTGTAATGTCAAAGTGGATTTAAGATGAATGAAAAGTATTCAACCCCCTGAGTCAATACATGTTACAATTGCCTTCGGCAGCCATTATGGCTGTGAGTCTTTCTGGGTAAGTCTCTAAGAGCTTTGCACACCTGGATTGTTCAATATTTGCCCATTTATTATTTTTTAAACTCTCCAAGCTCTGTCAAGTTGGTTATTGATCATTGCTAGACAGCCATTTTCAAGTCTTGCAATAGATTATCAAGCCGATCTCCGGCAACTGAGTTAGGAAGGACACCTGTATCTTTGTAGTCACTGGGTATATTTATACACAATCCAAAGTGTAATTAATTACTTCACCATGCTCAAAGGGATATTCAGTGTTTTATTTATTTTTTATTTATACCCATTTAAAAATAATTGCCGTTCTTTGCGAGGCATTGGAAAAACTCCCTGGTCTTTGGTTGAATCTGTGTTTGAAATTCACTGCTCGACTGAGGTGCCTTACACATAATTGTATGTGTGGGGTACAGAGATGAGGTAATCATTCAAAAATCATGTTAAACACTATTATTGCACACAGAATGAGTCCATTCAACTTATTATGTAACTTCTTAAGCACATTTTTACTCCTGAATGTATTTATGCTTACCATAACCAAAGGGTTAAATACTTATTGACTCAAGACATTTCAGCTTTTCATTTGTAATTAATTTGTAAGAATTTGTAAATAAACATAATTCCGCTTTGACATTATGGGTTATTGCGTGTATGTCAGTGACCCCCAAAATATATTTGATATTCAAGCTATAGCACAACAAAATATGGAAAAAGTCAAGGGGTGTACATACTTTCTGTAGGCACTGTAGGTTGGGGGAAAAGTTGACGCAAAAGATTGAATTCAACAAACGTTCTGCTGACACGTCCACGACAATTTGCCATTGTTTTGTCTTTCAGAAACTGACACAATCCTTTTCCAGATAAAGCACAAATTACTGCTAAAGATTAGAACGGTAGCTTAAGTAAAATATGGGTAGGCTACGGTATTGCTGTGCGATAGGATCGTGACATCATTGCCTATTTAATCTCAGGGTCTATACCAAGGCAGGACATATGAACCCAATAATCTATAGATAAACTTAATAATGAACAMCAATTTGTCTTTTGCATGCCAAACCACACGGAAAAGACGCCGTTAAAATATGCGCACAAGATTAGAGAGCATCAATTCACATACACTGCGTAGCGTATGCCAATTTMTATTGTCATGATGTTAGCAATGTAGCCCTTGTGAATTATTGTTGTGTGTTTCTTTTGACTCACCTTATATGTMCTATGGGAGGCACCGTACCTGTTTTCTGTTATGAGTGTGAGGCGAGTTGTAGCTAATACACCCGAGCAGTTTATAAAGAATTCAGCTAGTCTCGTTATTTCTATGCTGAGCAAAAATATAAATGCAACTTGTAAAGTGTTGGTCCTAATTTTTCATGAGCTGAAATAAAAGATCCTAGAAATGTGCCATAGTCACAAAAAGTGTATTTCTCTAAAATGTTGTGCACACATTTGTTTACATCCCTGTTAGTGAGCATTTCTCATTTGCCAAGATAATCCATMCACCTGACAGGTGTGGCATATCAATAAGCWAATTAAACAGCATGGTCGTTACACAGATGCACCTTGTGCTGGGGACAATAAAAGGCCACTAAAATGTGTGGTTTTGTCACRCAACACAATGCAACAAATGTCTCAAGTTTTGAGGGAGCATACAATTGGCATGCTGACTACAGGAATGTCCACCAGAGCTGTTGCCGGTTATTTGAATGTTCATTTCTCTACCATACGCCGCCTCCAATGTAATTTTAGAGAATTTGGCAGTATGTCCAACCGGCCTCACAACCGAAGACCACTGGGAGTATTTCTGTCGTAAAAAGCTCTTTTGTGGGGAATAACTCATTCTGATTGGCAGGGCCAGGCTCCCCAGTGGGTGGTCCTATGGCCTCCCAGGCCCACCGATGGCTGCGCCCCTGCCCAGTCATGCGAAATACATAGATTAGGGCCTAATGAATTTATTTAAATTKACTGATTTCCTTATATGAACTGTAACACAGTAAAATCTTTGAAATTGTTCCATGTTGCGTTTATATTCTTGTTCAGTATACGTAACAGTTTTCTCTCTTGAAGGGAGTTCCTCGAGTTTCCCAGCTGCCTAGGCTATATGCCTGTGCTCGAAATCAACAACGGTAGGCATAAAGTTATTGTTTTCAAATACTGTATGTATTATTGGCACTGGCAGCTAAACTTATCAACACTAAATCGACCCTTTTAACTATACAAAACAATGCACAAACAGTCTATTTTCTGGCAGTTTATCCGCTCACTTTACAGGCATGACGCTGTTGACGGCATTGACGCTTGCGACCCATCTGTTTTTTGCCATTCACTACYGTGCATTCTAATTCCAGCGTGTACACGCTCGTTTGCGTTTCATTTGATTTGGCCTTAATGCCAATAGTTCCAAATTATACAGCAAATAAAGGTTTATAAATCAATATGTTTATCTTTCTTCAGAAATGGTACACAACAGTTATAAATGAGGCGCCTGTTCATTAGGCATCATTTCCATTGAGGATTTCCCCCAGTGTTTTACCCAAAAGGATGACTTTTCTGTTTCCATCTTCGTGKGCTGGCACCCGTGTCTCACTGGGCCATGACTCCCGTGGACCTGCTCTCACTTTAAYACCTTCTCACAAAGCATCAGTCTTGAATGATGCAGAGGTTGTTAATTCTGCTCGCCACAAGCCTTTAGTGTCACACTCCTGATGGAAACACAATAACACTATAGATCACAGTAACATAAAACACTGGTGTTGGGGTGAGCATGGAGAAGGGTGGGAATAGGGTGGCGTTTTGGGGCCCACGCTCCTGCTGCTGTGTGTCTGCATCGGAACCTGTTCCRTAACGGGTGCAGCCACCAAAAATAGTACTCTGCTCAAATAAGAGATTAGGCCTGCAACTTGGCCTCCAGGCCTTGGACAGGAACCCATGTCCACACAATCAGMTGGGGCTCACAACTTCCTGTGTTTTGCTGCCACACTGAGTCAGGAGGAAGACTGGTTGGTGCATGATGTGATGACATACAGTATTAAGCMGTTTTGTGTCATGTGGGTGTGAACTGCTGGATGATACAGAAAGGGAAGGCCTAGCCTGTGTCTAGAAATGGCACCATATT
Source organism: Salvelinus sp. IW2-2015 (assembly GCF_002910315.2). Taxonomy (NCBI): domain Eukaryota; kingdom Metazoa; phylum Chordata; class Actinopteri; order Salmoniformes; family Salmonidae; genus Salvelinus; species Salvelinus sp. IW2-2015. Next base: position 17,813,320 of record NC_036871.1, read on the forward strand.
CCCTAGATAGTGAAGGKTMAAAAGTAGTGCGCTACATAGGGAATGGGGTGCCATTTGGGACGCAGCCCTATCAACTTCTGGCTGAGGTGTTTGAGGATATCATGTTCATAGTAGCATTTGCACCATTAGATAAATGACGTTGCCCCCAWTTGGATTCCGGTCAAAAGTAGTGAACTATATAGGGAATATGGTGCCATTTGGGATGCAKCCATACTCTTTATTYTCCGTTCTCTTAGTATTCCAACTCTTCTTATCCATTCTCAACATGTACATTTGTCCTTATGCCTCACGTCATGTCTTTCTTTCTCTCTGCAGCTGTCATGTACGTGATGGGAGCCCTGGGTCCGGCTGCTGGGTACCTGATGGGAGGAGTTCTCATCGGCTTCTACGTCGACCCCAAGACTKTSGTCAACATCGATCAGAGYGACCCTCGCTTCATTGGCAACTGGTAATGTTCCAGACTTTTCACTGAATATGTTAAATGATGCGATTGAATAGAAATGTTACAGAGGCGCATGCGCGTACCGATAGGACGCATGGGGAGAGAGTAGCTCAGTTTTGTATCAACAAGACTGTGGTTATATAAAGAAACCAGACATCACGTAAGCCTTTAAAATCCATATATCAAAATCACCATGTAACCGGGAGAGAATGGAGCGGTCAGTTATTTCCAACGGCGAACCAATCTGTGGCTAAAGCAACACTGCAACTAAAACCCAACAAGCCACGGCTTCCCTTTAGGGCCGTCTCTACCCCCCAAAAAATCTTGGTCAACCGAGAATAGCCTGTTCTTTCGACCAATCGAATAGTCAATTTTTAAACATATTTTTCTACATGTAGACACACCCTGTGTCTATGTGTTTAAAAAAAAATCAACTATATGCACTGAGCTTGTCTGATGCTTTATGAGCACTGTTTGATAAAATAATTAAGACACACAAATGACTAGGGGGAGTCCGCCCGCAATTGATTTGGGTTCAGACTTGCTGTGGTAAAAAATAAACACAGCATGTGTGCGTTGTCTTTCTTATAGCCATTTTTGACTGAAAAGTTCTGTTACCAAAGTCCCTCATTTATTTAGGAAAAACATTCCCTAATCCCTCAACCGGTGCTCTCTTTACATGACAGATGTATGCATTAGCATGCACGTGACCAACAGGGCCTGACCTATAGCCTATCATACTCGCATCAATAAATTGGTTATTACAAACCCTRAACACCGTAACATATGTGACAGCAAAAGAGATGCGTAGGACATGAAAGAGAAACTCGAAACGAGGGAATATTTACTGGTTGCTCAAGAGGGAAAGGGGAAGTGCGATCAATGAAAAAATCAATCAAATGTATTTATAAAGCCCTTTTTACATCAGCAGATGTCACAAAGTGCTATACAGAAACCCAGCCTAAAACAGGTGCTGTTATATTACAATATTATACTTTTTCTGACCATTTGGAACAGTGTAAATAACACTAAGGACATTTTAGGTAATACCTGAGAGGCTGTTCTAATGGAAAAAGTGTAAATCCTTTATTACAGCATAGCTATAGTATAAATATCTTCAAAGTAATACTCGGGACGTCGGGTTTGATATGAAAGCTTCTTTTAGTAATAATTCTTGATCACGTTACATTTAACAACTTTAGATTCTACAAAGCAATGCTAAGATGCTAGCGCAAAGGAGCCAAACGTAATCACCTGTTAATTGCACTTAACTAGCGCGTTCACTCTCTACTTCCTGTCGCAAGGCATTCTGGAACTTGCAGTCAAAAGCGTAATTCAATACTAACAAATACAATTACATATGTAAATAACTGTAAAGAAATATCTTTAGATACAGCTCAATGAATTAACTTAAACATTAACTCTGTAACACATTAAAGTTACAACATCTCTCCCCCGCGATGAACAACTGTGTTCATCTAGATCTCTAGGCAGTAATCAACTGAATAGTTCTCCTCAACAAAGTCCCTGAAACAGTACGAACTGAACATGATCTAACTAGGCCATCTCGGCCTGGAAACAGTTCTTCAATCTTTCCTAGTTTCCAGGTTTGTCTGTTGTGTTATCTTCTCCAATGAGTAACGTCACCCGCTTCAGTGGGGGGGCTGTGTGGTATCACAGCGGTGTGCTGACTTTAGATCCAGCAAGTAGTCTCTTCGCCAACTGTTCCAGAAACTGGTCACAAGTCTCTGCCTGTACTTCCATCTGCGTGTCATGTCCTCCTTGTTAGCGTTGGGTGCTGAGTGTCAGCTGGAAATGGCTTTGGAGGCAAAGAGGTTAGTCGTTTACCCACCAGGATGTGGCTGGGGTCAGGGGTTGTGGTTCATCCACTTCATTGTGCACAGAAGGCAGAGGCCTAGAATTTAGAAAGCTTCACCTCTGTCAGGACTGTGCACACCTCTTCAAAGTTGAGTGAAGCTCTCCCAAGAACCTTTCGCAGGCATGTTTTCACTGACCTGACAAGTCTTTCCAGAATCCGCCCCACCAGGCTGCTCGCTCGGCGATGAACCTCCAGGTGATGCCCCTTTCTGAGAAGAAAGCCAAGAGTTGGGGCTCTTCGATTGCCTTCCACAGCTCTTTCAAGTCCTATCAGCTCTCTTGAACGTTTTGCATTGTCTGAGTAGATTACCTTGCATAATCCTCTCCTTGAGATTAATCTTTTTAGAGCTAAAAGGAATTTCTCTGTTGACTGATCTGAGACCAGTTCCAAATGCACTGCTCTGGTTACAGCACAAGTGAACAGTGCAATGTATGACTTCTTCACAGCCCCTTTTTCTTTCACATAGAGCGGTCCTCAAAATCCACACCTGTGACTTCAAATGGTGGCGATTCCGTTATTCTGTCTTTTGGTAAAGGCGCAGTGACCTGCTGTCCGGCCCTTGCCTTGAATCTTTTGCACAACTATACATTGCCACTGTACTCTTGACTAGCTGCCTAGCACGCAAGATCCAGTATCGCTCCCTGATTTGTACTAGAGTGTCTCTTGCTCCAGAATGCATCACCTGCTCATGGTGGTACTGTATCAGCATTTCTGAGTATCTGTACTTGTGGGGCAGAACCCATGGGTGCTGCTCTCTGAATGTGAAGCTGGACTGTTGCAGTCTTCCTCCTACACTGAGTAGTTCGTGTTCGTCCAGGAACGGTTTCAGTTCTCTGATTTTACAGTCATGTGTTAGGCTTTTTCCTGCCTTCAGTAGTGATCTCCTGTCCAAAACTCTGTTGTTGTGTTACCTTAATCCAGTATCTTTCTGCATCGAACAGTTCGTCAGCAGTCAGTTCACCTTGTATCTTAATGGTTGTACGAGCATTGGCTATGAATCTCTTTATCCAGGCGGTGACTCTGAACACTCTTTTCAGTTTGCTGTACCTTTCAAGCTCCAACACAGGTTCAGGATGTCTGTGCTGTTCTGCGAGTTGTACAGTAACCTGGCAGCTGGACTTGAGTTCCATATTCACCTCTTCCGGAACCTTGTTATCATCAGTCTCTTCGGACTGATTGGGTGATATCAGAATTCTGGGTCCATTCCACCATAGCTGCTCTGTATCAAGTTTCGAACAGTTTGTCCTCTTGTAGGGAGGTCAGCGGGATTAGTTTTCCCTTCAATATGTGACCATGACTCTGGATTGGTCAAGGACCGGATCTCCGTCACTCTGTTCGCAACAAACTGTTCCATTTCTGAGCTGAGCTGCAAATCCAATGCAGCACGATCATCGAGTCTGTCCACATTTTGATCTGTTTTCTTCCATTTTCAGTGTGGTCATCAAGTTGTTTGTAGTCTCGCTCCAATCACAGCTCCCATGAGCTCCAGGCGTGGCAGCGTCATTTTCTTGAGTGGGCTACCCTGGACTGGATGCGACTAGACTTGTTGTTTCCCTGTCTTGTGATTCACCTTGCAAGTAAGCTACTGCACTGTAAGCCTTTCACTTGCATCACAGAACACGTGTAGTTTCAGGGTGTGGCTATTATGTGGCCGCATGTCTGTTCTGTACCACCTTGGTATGGTGAGCTGGTGTAACTGGGGTAGTTTCTGAACACCACTGTTGCCATTCTCGTGTCAGATCAGGTGGTAATTCTTCGTCCCAGCTGAGTCCCCTCTCCCACATTTCCTGGAACATGCACTTGATCCTGATGGTGAAGGGTGTCAGGAAACCAAGAGGGTCGAAGATACGTGCAGACGACTGCAGAACACTTCTCTTTGTGTTTTCCTTTTGCTTTAGAATGCCTAGTACGGCCTGAGGTCAAACACAAAGTCATCTTGTTCCGGTCTCCATACTAAACTAAAACCTTCAACACTAATTTGTGTTTCTAGCGTCAACGGGTGGTCAGTTGTCGTACTCTCCTCCATTTCTTTTTCAATTCAGGAGAATTGGTCATCCATTTGCAGAGGTCCATGCCTGCAATCGACAACATTCGCTTTGCAGTTGTCACAAGAAAGCCTCTTCAACATTGCGTGAACTTGCAATGAAATCATCTACATAAAGTGACTCTCCTAGTATCTCTACAACTTCTGGTGTGTCTGTTTCATATTGTTTCAGTTGCTTCCTGATTGTACTGCCAGCAAAATGGACTTGGGGAAGCTCCAAATACCACTCTTTTCATCCTCAGCACACCACAGCTCCTCTTCATTTTCTCCCTTGGTGGGCCTGTGAGCCTTAGAAATCTCACGGCGTCTCTGTCTCTCTCTGCTAGGGATATCTGCAGGAAAGCTTTCTTGATGTCTGCCATGAATGCGATCTCATGTAGTCTGAACTTTATCAGAACGCTAAGCAGATCCGGATTCAGGTTCGGTCCTGTGAGTAGACAGTCATTGAGGGATGGACAGCCATCTTCATGGGACGAGGCATCAAACACCACTCTCAGTTTGTTGTCACCTATCTTCTCGAGTACTGCATGGTGAGGTAAGTAGTATTTACGTTGTCTGCACTTGATGCGTTGTCCTTGGGCACGTCCTCTGCCATATCCTGTTGTAAGTATGCCTCTACCACTTCATTGTATCTGCTGTACAACGTCACATCCTTCTTCAGTCTTTTCTTCAGACCTTCAAACCGTTTCTTGGCGATTCTATAGTTGTCTTTGAGTTCTGGCATTTCTCGTTTCCATGGCAACTCCACGTGGTATCGCCCATCTTTGAAGGTGGTTGTTTCCTCGAACCTCTGTAGAGCCTCGGTTTCCTCTGGGTTCTGTGTTTTCTCGCTTATAATACCCAGAGACTCAAGCTCCCAGAATGCATGCAGTTGTTTGGAGACTAGTGTGTCTTCATCAAGTGGGATGAACATGCAAGTTGCCTCGGCGAACTTGACATGAACACGGGTCCCTGCACCGACCATCCAAAGGTGCTCTCTAAAGCAACCAGCGTCCGTCAGTCGCTCCACTCTGCCTGATACTATCTGCCAGTAGTAGTCTGCTCCTATCAGGACAGAGAGTTCAGGATCATTGTCATCTCTGGAAAGTCTGCGAGCTGCAGTCCCTTTCTATTGAGCTCATGTCGAATCTGTTCACCAGGAACCTCATCACAGCTGTGCACACTTGTGGGTTTCAATTGCCTCTATCTCTATTCTCTGCTGTTTGTCCCAGACATTCTCCAAGATGACTTTCACTGTGTTGCGTTGGGACGTTGCTGGGGCAGAGGAGCCAAACGTGTGAAGAGTGAGTGCCTCTTGTCTGATTACTGGTAGCTTCAAGCCCTTCACAAGGTTTTCATGTATGAAGCTTCTCTGACTGCCTCCATCTAGTAAGCAACGCTACTTCCTGCCCGATGGGCCTTCTACCCTCATGCCTTTGCCGTTTGTAGCAACACAGTGTTCGTCCATCTGGTTCATTTCACTGAATGGGGAATAACTGAGGAAACACAGCATCTACAGAACCAGTAGGGGGTTGCACCTCACTCCTCTTACCGGTACACACGCAATGTGATGTCTGCTTCACATGTTGCACATGACACATCTTTGACTTTACAGAATTTTGCTATGTGTTTCTGTCCTACATAACAAGCATCTTCCCATTTTCTTCAGTTTTCTTTTGCGTGTAGCAATATTGTGGTCAGGGCAGTTTTCTGATTTGTGGTCTGCACTGTCACAGAATAGACAGTTTTGTTCCTTCTGGCTGGCTGTATGCAGTGCTGCAGCAGAGGCATGTTGGGTCTTTTTGTTTTCATTTCATTGGAGAAGCATGACTTGTTCCATGGTTTGCTCCTTTCTGTTGGTTGCATGATCTTGTCATTTGTAGCGATCTCTCCCTGCTCTGAACCTCCTTCTGTAGGAAACTGACAATCTCAGACACTTTCCATTCATCATCTACTCCCCTCTGACGACTATAGTCAAGAGCTATGTCCTCTGGAATCATCTGCAGTAAGATTGGGCATAGTAGGCTTCCATAGGTTTCTGACACTACACCCAGTGATTCCAGGCTCCTAATCTGAATTTCACATTCATCATATAGCTCCTCAATGCATTTAGATCAGAGGATTTCTTCACAGGAGTGAGATTCAGCAGCTTTGACATATGAGCACTAATCACAAGATCTTTCCTTCAAAATCTGCTCTTGAGTAGAGCGATTGCATCATCATATGTACTGTCTGTTAACATCAGCTCTGCTACTGCCTTTGCAGCTGGTCCAGTGAGATATGTTTCAGATAGGTAAACTTCTCTTTATTACACGTGAATCATTGTTGTGAATAGCAGTCTCATACTGACTCCAAAACCCTGCCACATACTGACATCTCCATAGAATTTCTCAATAATCAACTTTGGTTAGCCTTACTGATTGTCTCTGTGATCTGTTTGAGTTAGCGTCACTCACCCGTGCTGGTAGTGGATTGAGATCCTGGTTTTTCTTTATCACTCGTTGTGCACGGCTCTTAAGCATGATAACGCGCTCTTTGTAATCTCCGTGCATGCAATCTCTGCCTCCAATCCGTCAATGGGGTTAACTGTTCAATTCCACCATCAAGTTAAAACAAACTGTTCTCCTTAGCTAACAGCAATTCCAACAATGTACTCAAGTGATCGGTATCCGGATTTGACTGGGATATTTCCACGTCAATCTGATTCAAAATCCGTGTTGTGGCACCTCGAATGGTACCCCGCTTTCGTCTCATTCTTTCGGTTTCATTCCGACGTTCTTCCTCAGCCATTTCAGCCACTTCTTCGTCGCAGCTCATATTCCCGGGTTTCGGCACCAAAATATAGAATAACTATCTTCAAAGTAATGACTCGGGACGTCGGGTTGATATGAAAGCTTCTTTTAGTAATAATTCTTGATCACGTTACATTTAACAACTTTAGATTCTACAAAGCAATGCTAAGATGCTAGCGCAAAGGAGCCAAACGTAATCACCTGTTAATTGCACTTAACTAGCGCGTTCATCTCTACTCCTGTCGCAAGGCATTCTGGAACTTGCAGTCAAAAGCGTAATTCAATACTAACAAATACAATTACATATGTAAATAACTGTAAAGAAATATTTAGATACAGCTCAATGAATTAACTTAAACATTAACTCTGTAACACATTAAAGTTACAACATAGCAAAGATTAAAAAGGGCCAGATTTGTTAAATTGCTTAATCTGACATGTTGGTGGTTTGCATGAGGCTTGGAGCTCATGGAATCAGTAGGCTATTAAACAAACACTCAAACAGGCAACAGAAGCAGGATCTGTCTTAAGGCAAGTGCTGTTTTCTCGTCTCCTCACTCTGCTGCTGCCGACTCCGCATTGTTCTCCAACACCAATATGCTGATTAACTTTGCTATTATGCACATAGCTACATGGTCTTTCCAACTTCCAAAGAAGTTTGGAACCACCAACACTCTTCCTAGAGCTGGCCGCACGGCCAAACTGAGCAATCGGGGGAGAAGGGCCTTGGTCAGGGAGGTGACCAAGAACCCGATGGTCACTCTGGCAGAGCTCCAGATTTCCTCTTTGGAGATGGGAGAACCTTCCAGAAGGACAACCATCTCTGCAGCACTCCACCAATCAGGCCTTTATGGTAGAGTGGCCAGCCTGAAGCCACTCCTCAGTAAAAGGCACTTGGAGTTTGCCAAAAGGCACCTAAAGGATTCTCAGACGATGGTCTAATGAAACCAAGATTAAACTCTTTGGCTTGAAAGCCAAGCGCCACGTCTGGAGGAAACCTGGCACCATCCCTATGGTGAAGCATGGTGGTGGCAGCGTCATGTTGTGTGGATGGTTTTCAATGGCAAGGACTGGAAGACTAGTCAGGAACGAGGGAAAGATAAACGGGGTAAAGTACAGAGAGATCCTTGATGAAAACCTGCTCCAGGGCACTCTGGGGTGACGGTTCACCTTCCAACAAGACAATGACACTAAACACACAGCCAAGACAACTAAGGAGTGGCTTTGGGACAAGTCTCTGAATGTCCTTGAGTGGTCCGGACAGAGCCCGGACTTGAATCAGATCGAACATCTCTGAATACTTTCCAAATGCACTATTACTCTTCCAGTGTTCCATGCTGTGTTTAATTTGGGGCTTGTGTGTTGTGGGAATGTGCTATTGAACTCATTGCAGATGATAGGACAGGGATGGGATAAGAAACTTGAATGTCATTTTTATATTTACATTTGAGTCATTTAGCAGACGCTCGTATCCAGAGCAACTTACTGGCACAATTAGTGTTAAGTGCTTTGCTCAGGGGCACATSGACAGATTTTTCACCTACTGTAGTCGACTCGGCAATKTCAGTTACTGGCCAACGCTCTTAACCGCTAGGCTTGCTCCCTGAGAGGAAAATAATCTTGGACACACAGTCATATACAAAATAAACACTTTACATTACACTTGACATTAGGGCTGGGAATTCCCAGGGACCTCAAGATAGGAAATCACGAAACTTAGAYGTTGCAATTCAATACTGTGATTTKTATTGCGATTTGATGTTCCAAACATATTGCTCACCATGTCTGCTGCAGAGGGACAAGAGAAAGCCATGAGAAAATTAGTTTTGATCAGTCATGGAAATTAAAGTCAATCAAATGTATTTATAAAGCCCTTCTTACATCAGCTGATGTCACAAAGTGCTGTACAGAAACCCAAGCCTAAAACCCCAAACAGCAAGCAATGCGGGTGTAGAAGCACGGTGGCTAGGAAAAACTCCCTAGAAAGGCCAGAACCTAGGAAGAAACCTAGAGAGAACAAGCTATGAGGGTGGCCAGTCCTCTTCTGGCTGTGCTGGGTGGAGATTATAACAGAACATGGCCAAGATGTTCAAATGTTCATAGATGACCAGCAGGGTCAAATAATAATAATAATAATCACAGATGGTTTAGAGGGTGCAACAGGTCAGCACCTCAGGAGTAAATGTCAGTTGGCTTTTCATAGCTGATCATTCAGAGTATCTCTACCGCTCCTGCTGTCTCTAGAGAGTTGAAAACAGCAGGTCTGGGACAAGGTAGCACGTCCGGTGAACAGTGCTGAAAACATGTTGGCTCACGATTTAAAAAGAAGATGGAGAACAAGGTAGAGGAGGAAAAATACAGGAGCTTTAGCGCAGGTACAGCTGACTAGGCCTAGCTAACATTAACTACCTAGCAATTTTTTAAATACATTTTTGTTCTTTTTTTGAGAATCGATACCCCCCCCCATCACTAAGCTAAACCCTCTCTGCTCTCTCAGGTGGAGCGGCTTCCTGCTCTGTTCCATTGCCATGCTACTGGTCATATTCCCCATGTTCGCCTTCCCCAAGAAGCTGCCTCCCAGAAACAAGAAGAAGAAGAAGAAGAGGAAAAAGATCACCCTGGACAACGTGTCCAGCGATGATGACATCTCCAAGGAGAAGGCCGACAGCAAGAGCCAGAAGGTTACATCATCCATGGGCTTTGGGAAAGACATTAAAGGTATGTTATACAGAGAGAGAGGATTTGGTATGTCCCAAATGACACCCTATTCCCTAAGAAGTGCACTATATAGCTATTAGGTTGCAGGGTTATCTCACTGACGCTTGCCTCTCATATACTATGAATATGCAGGTTTCCATTGACCAGGTTTATTCGACAACAACAATTTCACCCAAACAATAATTGCGGGCAGATCTAGGAGAAGTCTTCTGAAGATCAACAACATTTGTATCTGTTTCTACAGGAGTGGGTTTTCTTTTGTCAAACATTCTTCATTTTAAGATCACTTTATTGTTCAATTGCACACAAGGTCCACCTGAAATTTTACTTCCGCTTTTAACCCTACCTCTCTGAAAGATACACATACAGGTTTTGGAGAGTTGCGGGGGGTTGCCACACTGGACSATCTGGGAGCTGTTGTTGTGGGGGGTTAAGTGCCTTGCTCAAGGGCACAACGGCAGGCAATGGTATCTGATTTGATACCAGCAACCCTCTGGTTGCCAACTCGCTTCTCAACAGATTTTTCCCRTCGTATTCGAACTGGCAGCCCTCCGGCTGCTGGCTTGCTAGTCAAGCTACCGCTCCTTGATTGCAACAAATGATGTAAACTTATGATTGCCAAATAATTGTCAAGGTACGAGGGGCACATGATGTCATCACGTTACTATAAAGCTCCTCGCCACGTTTAATTCTAAATGCCTACTGTTTGAAAAAAAWWAAAAWWAATTACTATAAAAATATTTGTTCTTTACAGGGCAAGGATAATATAAAGACTTTAGCCATTTTTATTCGACATTTAGGTTTTTGCGAAGTGTTTTTATTAGGTGTGAAGTCCTTACGTCCAGCTGTTTTTAGACAGTTCATTGGAAACGCACTGTAGCAGGCAATTGTCGCATCTCTTTTCTATGCAAACCTATTAGATGTCGACACAAAATCACTCGACAAGTTTATGGAAACCTAGTTACTGATACTGATCATAGTCTATAAATGCTTGACATGGTCTATTGCTACCACAGACCACTATATACAGCTAGAGCTGAACTTCTCTCGCACTATAACAAGTGACTTACAATGTAATAACAGCCCATTGCCTCGTTTTATGTTCTAATTAAGTTTACTAAGTTGAAATATATATAGGATACTACTGTAATGAGGTTTCATTCTAATTATGGGCAGAGAAAATGTTGTTCCTATTAAGGTAGTGGGTAATCTGAATAGGAATGTGAAGTGAATGACTGTACATTGTACATACTCCTTTATGTCCTCCTGGTGAGCAGATGTACCCTTGCATAGCTCCATAATATAAATGGTCCGTCAGCCTCCCGTGTCTCTGTCTGTCTTATGCTCATTTTGCTAACGTGCTGTGTTCCCCTACATCTTTATTTTTCCCTCCCTCCCTCCCTCCCTCCCTCCCTCCCTCCCTCCCCCTCCCTCCCTCCCTCCCTCCCTCCCTTCCCTCCTCCCTCCCTCCTCCCCTCCCTGGCCCTGTGTAGAGCTGCCTAAGGCTGCAGTGAGGATCCTGAGTAATGTCACCTTCCTGTTTGTGAGCCTGTCCTACACTGCAGAGAGCGCCATCGTCACGCCTTCATCACCTTCATACCCAAGTTCATCGAGTCACGTTTGGCATCCCGGCATCCAGCGCTAGTACTACACAGGTCTACACGTAAATACACTCCTAGTATCGTACACAGGTAAATACACCTCTAGTATCTACACAGGTAAATACACTCCTAGTATCTACACAGGTAAATACACTCCTAGTATCTACACAGGTAAATACACTCCTAGTATCTACACAGGTAAACACACATCTATTATCTACTCAATTAATTAAAAACTTTTTGTAATTTTAGTGCACTTTGTATTTTTGTGTATTTTGAACGTACATTGAAACCGTTAAAAATACACCGAAAACATAATAAATAAATCTATACAGCTAAAAACAACAGTGTGATGTTAAAACAAGTTGATATTAAGGTTAAAGAAAGAGCTTTATCAATTGACCAGATTTTTCTAACTGTTACTTTGGACAAAATCAAGACATCAATATTCTCATAATGCTGTTTGTATAAAAAATCTTAAATTACAGCTCAATTGAAGCAAATTCAGAATTTGCGATTAATCGTGATGGATACATCTCTGTAAAACTCTGTTTTTGGCCGTGGCTGCGAATACAGAGTTTTGTGCCTGTGTGTAAATCAACAGCTAAGAAGAACATGACATCTCTAGACTGCCTGTTTTTGTTATGCTAATCTCRGTTACCCAGAAGTAAAATTCTCATGTGAAAGTTTGTCATTTCCTGTTTTACTTTGAGGGGGGAATCCCATTAACAGTTGTTATTACCTTTGTGCAAAGGAAGGAAGCGAATTCTCTTCCCTCGCAAACGCAAACTCCTCTTTTCCGCTAATTTCACCCGTGTTTATCATGGCCAAAAAATACATTTTTGTCTTCATAAAATTTTACAATATAGCCAATTTTGACTTTGTGGGTGTGGAAACCGTTTATCCTCCACACACGGGCTTGTGAAATCACCGCCCTAATGTAAGCACCGCCTTAATTAATCCAAATAATCAATGACGAAAACCCCAAACCAGGAACTACTGCTGCTCGTATTCACATAATTTTATGTGCCTTGACAGATTCTCGCTGTTTCATCTGTCCACGAGAGATTAGTGTTTGTGTTTATGTTCGCAATACTATTACAACAACCAAGTTTGTACAAACATGTCGATAATGTATTTTGTGTACAACATGTAATTAGCTGCATGTAGCCTAACTCCCCGACTAAAAAAGAACATGAAATCGCACTTATGACGATATTGTGCTAATCTCCCTCGCGGCAGTCAAGCTGAGAGCATTCCRCCAAGAGTTTTTCACAATCTAGTCCAGTTGCGTCCGCAACTAGAGCTTGTTTCAAAGCTATTAATAAATAATCATATTTGTATGTCTAGCAATCACAAATGTACATTGTTTGAAGCACACTTTTATAAGTCTCAGTCACAAATGCCAGCTACAATAAGGCCACAATGGTGAATGAGAGACTTGTCTAGAACCGTAGCCACAGATTTTATTTTTATCATTTGACAGCCCTAGTAAACACATCTATACTGAACAAATATATAAGCCTACCATGCAACAATTTCATTGATTTTACTGAGTTACAGTTCATATAAGGAAATCAGTCGATTTAAATAAATTCATTAGGCCCTAATCTATGGATTTCACATGACCTGGGAATAYAGATATGCATCAGTTGGTCACAAATAATGTTTTAAAAAATGGGCCTCACAATGGGCCTCAGGTTCTCGTCACGGTTATTTTGTGCACTCAAATTGCCATTGATAAAATGCAATTGTGTTCGTTGTCCATAGCTTATGCCTGCCCATACCATAACCTCACCACCACAATGGGGCACTCTGTTCACAACATTGACATCAGCAAACCGCTCACCCACACAACGCAATATACGTGGTCTGTGGTTGTGAGGCTGGTTGGACATACTGCCAAATTCTCTAAAAATGACGTTGGGGGCGGCTTACGGTAGAGAAATAAACATTTAAATTCCCTGGCAACAGCTCTAGTGGACATTCTTGCAGTCAGCATGCCAATTGCACTCTCCCTCAACTTGAGACATCTGTGGCATTGTGTTTTGTGACAGAACTGCACGTTTTAGTGGCCTTTTATTGTCCCCCAGCACAAGGTGCACCTGTGTAATGATCCGGCTGGTTAATCAGATTCTTGATATATCACACCTCTCAGGTAGGTGGATGGATTATCTTGGCAAAGGAGAAATGCTCACTAACAGGGATGTAAACACATTTATGCACCAACTTTGAGAGAAATAAGCTTTTTGTGCGTTTGGAAAACATCTGCAATCTTTTATTTCCGCTTATGAAACATAGGACCAACACTTTACATGTTGCATTTATATTTTTGTTCAGTCAATACACACCTAACACCCCTCTGAAGCGCATTGTTTGGAACACAGGTCTATTGTCTCCAGCTTCACCACAGAGGTCAGTTAGAGCCCTTGCCTTCTAAAGCTCCTTAGTCAGGGACACTTCCGGGACAGCCTGAAGGGGTCTGTGTCTTTAAGATTACTCCACGTCAATGGGGCCACTGTGAGTTTAACACTCACTACTTGACCATCTCCCAGGTGCCCCTTTATTTTAAGGAAGAGTGTTTGTATTATTCATGGCTGCTGGCTGGGCCTTCACTCTGTCCACTGAACATTAGTTGTACAGCTAGCCGTCTTAAAGCTTCCTCAGCACTCCCCTAAAAAGGAGCTTCTACTCTGCTCTTTCTGTTTGGATGATGTGTTTGAAAGTGAACAGGAGGCCCAAATTAAATGATGTTGTAGAATAACATGCGTCTAGATGTGAAACAGATTGCCGTGATCTAATCTATGCGTTCTAGAGACCGCATCATTGACTCTCTCTCTCTCTGCCTCCTGCTGTCACAGGTGTGATCATCGTGCCMAGTGCTGGGGTGGGTATAGTCCTGGGGGGCTACATAATTAAGAAGCTGAAGCTGGGAGCCAGAGAGTCAGCCAAGCTGGCCATGATCTGTAGTGGGGTCTCTCTGCTCTGCTTCTCTACTCTGTTCATAGTGGGCTGTGAGAGCATCAACCTAGGAGGCATCAACATACCATACACCACTGGGTAAGAACCACACCTTCCTTCCTTCATTCAGTACCCCTCTCTTTCAATCTGAACTTTTTTTCCTCATGCAATCCCTGTCGATCTTGTCCTCTTTCTCTCAGCTCCCCCAAAATTAATTGAATTCTTTCTCTGCAAACATTCCAGCCTCCAAAAACCCCATATCAAAGTATTTAACAATGTGAGGAAGTTTAGTGTGTGTGTGTGTGTTTCCCAGTGATGATGAGAAGAAGAGGTGACCATCATGAAGGCCCCTGTTGTGAAATATCACCTCGGCACACATCAGAGTCCCTGTCCAAAATGAAAGCCCTATTCCCTTTGTAGTGCACTACTTTTGAACAAGGCCAATAGGGCTCTGGTCAAAAGTAGTGAACTATATAGGCAATAGGGTGCCATTTGGAACACAGTCCTTCCCCAGACACAAGAACTCTAATGCATGACACTGATCTAGAGGAATTAACTCTCTGTTCTACAGTCCTGGAGCTTTGTTCCCTCTCTTAGATCCAACCTCTGGCTACATCCCAAATGGCACCCTATTCCCATTTATAGTGTACTACTTTTGACCAGGATATACAGAGACTGTAAAATTGGAGATAGGCTCCTGTTTCTATGAGCCGTTCTGGCTCGCACACGCCAAGGCTCRTGCAAGGCTACTTTTCACCCCATAGGGCGAAAAGTAGTGCACTATAAAGCGAAAAGGGTGCCTGTCCCTGATGCAATTATGATTGACCCGTTGCTGACAAGTGTATAAAAATCGAGCACACGGCCATGCAATCTCCATAGACAAACATTGGCAGTAGAATGGCCTTACTGAAGAGCTCAGTGACTTTCAACGTGGCACCGTCATAGGATTCCACCTTTCCAACAAGTCAGTTCGTCAAATTCTTCCCTGCTAGAGCTGCCCCGGTCAAATGTAAGTGTTGTTATTGGGAAGTGGAAACGTTTAGGAGCAACAACAGCTCAGCCGAGAAGTGGTAGGCCACACAAGCTCATAGAACGGTACCACAGAGTGCTGATATATTTGCGCCCATCTCAGTGAACTAATTAATGCATTGTGGGAGGCCTAGACTAAAAGCCAATTTATGCTTGATCCGAGAATGTGGTTGGAGGCTCCATATCGAGGGTGTGACACAATTACGGGGCCAAATGGAGCTATGTACCGCATCACCATGCTCCTTCCAAATGTTGTAACAATGCGGAGGGCTCTGTATAGCTCTATATACATGATTGGCTGACGGTAGGTGGGGGTGGTACATCCTGTATAARCAAACTCACTTCCTTGACAACTTCCTTCACAACAGCTCTGCTGAGCTCAGCAAAGCACAAGAAGTATGAATGCCCTGACTTCTGCAGAGGCCGTGTCACCGTAAATGCTGCATGGCCAATGCAGACGTCAGATTGACCACACATCGCCCAGATGCACGTCTCTCTCCAGAATGCGCTCTCTCCCACCAATCTGTGCACATTCATTGTTTCATAACTTCATTGTGTGAATTGTTTGCATTTGATGGTTAGTGTATATCACTCCCCTATTACATATACTATATCACCAGTAGTACATTTACCATTCATTCCTGTCATCTCTAATCTACAATGTTTGTTTGGTAATGGTARTTTCTGTTAATGCATTCAATACATTATTATTCCAGTCTTACCTTTCTAATTGTCGGAGTGGACATTGTTTGCAGAGCGCACAACCTATGCTACACTTGTGAGAAACAAGTTTTGGTTTCTTTCATTCCATTTACGAGTTTTGTCAATTCAATTTAGTAATTGTCTTTTGTTTGGAACACTCCTGTCAATTTTAAGGTAAGAACGCGCACCTGATTACGCACAGAAGTAAATTACATAGGCCTAAAGGCTGCCTGGCTTGCGTGCAAATGTAGGCATATTAATGTGCCCATTATGGAGATCTGATTGGCTAAACGCACCACCATTATCGGTGTGCTTTAGGACCATGCGGACGTCTCCGAGCGGTCTGGGTAGGTTGTTTGGAGTGTTTATCCGAATGGATAAATGTTTTAAAATAATGTTACGTCCCCCACACTTATAAAATCAAATTTGCGCCCCTGTCCCAAAGTAATGTTTTCTTCACCTCAAAAAGCAAACAAAGTCTGTTTTTACATTCATTGACAAAGCCTACACTGAGGAACTATTGTCAATTTGAAAAATCTTTCCAGCTCTCTCCCTTTCGATAACCACTCAGAGTGAAAGAGAAAAATGTCATGCTCTGATCCAGTGGAAATGTCATAAAATAGGCCAACCTGCTTACTTCTTATCAGTGCATGCTTTGAACTGAAATAGGTTCTGGTACTCATTTTGGGTGCTGGTGCTATTTGTGTTTAGGTGCAGGAGCTCCACAATACTTTTGAGCTAATATTCTATAAGAGGAACAGGAGATCAAGCAGTAGAACATTTGAGGTGCTGGTACTCAACTCCGGTGATCTCCTGCCCAAGTCAAGCACTTCTTCTTATCCCTTGCGGAAATAGACTACAGTTGTGTCTGCCCGAGCTCACTGGCGCTGGAAACTCTGAGGGCACAGAATATTTTATACAATGTTGCAAGTTCGTTGCAGACAGGCCATAGGTAGCCAATGTGATTTATAGGATTTTTAAAAAAAAATTTATCAGTATATTTTCTACCTGCAGGCTGCAATGTTTTTATTTGTTGGCTTTATGTGGGATATTTTTACATAGTTGGCAATGACAATAGAAGTTACTTTTTAGGTTTGTCTCATTTTCATTTGGATTTGGATAGAATTTGTATTAACCACAGATATGAAGACAGATATGAAGACGTTATTATAAATGAAATGAAAATGTTCCACAAATGTGCATATGAAAACCATAACTGGCACGTAGATCGGTAGAAATGGTAAGATAAATTGTCATTCCACATGAAAGGTTGCCGACTCCTCGTGTAACCCATTACCGACAAGTTCAGGAGAGTAATGGCAGAATCTGAGAAGCCAGCAGGAGCGGGAGGAGGATGGTTGGGTCAGGTTAMGTTTTTTTTCTTCTGGTTATCTAAATCGCTGGCTCCCTTTTGAGTCGTTTGTCTTATTTAATGAAACAGTAAGCTTAAAGCATCAGACAAGCTCAATGCATATAGTTGATTTTATTAAAACACATTGGGTGTGTCTATATATGGAAAAATACACGTTTCAAATAGCTCGAAAGAACAGCCAACTTTCGATCAACAAATATTTTTTTAGTCGGACAGCCCTATGGATGAATCTGGTTTTGGTGGATGCCAGGAGAAGGCTAGCTGCCCAAATGCATAGTGCCTACTGGAAAGTTAGGTGGTGGAGGAATAATGTTCTGGGGCTGTTTTTGATTGTTCTGGCTAGGCCCCTTTAGTTCCAGTGAAGGGATATCTAATGACATTCTAGACAATTCTGTGCTTCCGACTTTGTGGCAACCGTTTGGGAAGGCCCTTTCCTGTTTCAGCGTGACAATACCCCCATGCACAAAGCGAGGTCCGTAAAGAAATGGTTTGTCGAGATTGGTGTGGAAGAACTTGACATATTAATGCCCATGATTTTGGAATGAGATGTTCAATAAGCAAGTGTACACATGCTAACTGGTGTAATTGCCCTCGGTTGTGAGCAATGTATTTTGGTGCAGCAAATCTCAGTGTAAATGTGACCTTTGAATAGCAGCATGGTAAGATAGTCTTCTTAACATTGTTTAATCAGTCTGAATAAGAATTACGTTGTGATAGTGGAAAATGTCCTACGTTWTTTAGCTCTCTTCATCCCCCTCTTTTCTCTCTCCTTCTCCCTGTCTCTCTTCCCCTCCCCCTCTCTAAATAATCTCTCTCCCTCACTTTTCTCAGTCCTACTCTGACTATGACCCATCGTAACCTGACTGGAGGGTGTAATGTGAACTGTGGCTGTAAGATCCATGAGTACGCTCCAGTCTGTGGCTCAGACGGAATCACCTACTTCAACCCCTGCCTGGCAGGCTGCAGCAGTGTGGGCAACGACAGCACAGGAGTGAGTCTCTCAGTCACAAAAGTAGGGTCGCGAAATGATGGTAACTTTCCCCAAATTCCCAGATTTTCTGCTTATTCCCTCCTGTTTCTAGAAATATTCCAAACAGGATTTCTGCAATACCTGGGCATTTTTGGAAA
Organism: Salvelinus sp. IW2-2015; assembly: GCF_002910315.2. Taxonomy (NCBI): domain Eukaryota; kingdom Metazoa; phylum Chordata; class Actinopteri; order Salmoniformes; family Salmonidae; genus Salvelinus; species Salvelinus sp. IW2-2015. The sequence continues at coordinate 17,831,967 of NC_036871.1, forward strand.
GTTACCTAAAGCTAGGGCCAGGAGTTTTTCCTGGCCATAATGTGAGTTACATGATCAGGAAATACAATATTGTTAGACCCTAGTTATAGCTTACTGACCATTGAACAAACATTAATTAAGCATCTGTGTACAGTCTACATTGGTAGTACTTGAATAACACACTGCTAGTGGTACGCACAGTTGCGCCTTAGAAGTTCACTTCCATAGTACAATAAGATGAGCTGAGAATGATGCCTGGTGTTCTGTTCCCTCTCCGTCTCGCAGATCAGGAACTACTCTGACTGTGCGTGTGTCCAGAGCAGGCAGGTCATCACCCCCTCCTCTAACGGCCAAGTCAACCAGCTGCAGCTGGTCATCGTCAAGACCTACCTGAACGAGAATGGCTATGCCGTGTCGGGGAAGTGTGACCGCACCTGCAGCACCCTCATTCCCTTCCTCATCTTCCTCTTCATCGTCACACTCATCACGGCCTGCGCTCAGCCCTCCGCCATCATTGTCACTCTTAGGTATTGACCCGGAATAGACACTGAACAAAACACACTTATCGAAGGGATTGTGAGATAGTGGTTGTGAGTTCTCTTCATCGGGTTGCAAAATGATGGTAACTTTCTGTGATCCCGGTTGTGTGATTTCTAGAATCAGGATGGAATAAAACTTTTCAAGGATTCCTAGGTTATCATCATTTTGCACCTCTATCTTCACCATTTCCTCCCTTCTTCCTCCTCTCCTCAAGGTCAGTAGAAGAGCAAGAGAGACCCTTTGCACTCGGGATGCAGTTTGTTCTCCTCAGGACCCTTGGTGAGTGATGCAGCTTCAGTGAAATACAGAGTTCAATACTGAGAGGTTATTTTTTAGGGTGTGTCCCTATTTAGTGCACTATATGGGGAATAGGGTCCCATTGGGACATTGAATCTGGTTCAAAATGTAATTTGAAAAAACAGGTTCCCATTTCATGTCAGAAAATTACTAAGAGGAACTGAACAGTAATCAAAACATTTTCTCTGAGGTTGACATCTTTTGTTCATTCCCCCCCCCCTTTTATTGCCAATATTCAAAACTTAATTAGGCTAGAAATATAAGGTTTTAACATTTTTAAAGTGTCTTTGGCTAACCTCTCTGAATGAGTGTGTATCGCTCCTCTGTCCTTGTCTTCCACGTACATCCCCACTTCCACATTGACACCACATGCATGCTGTGTTAGAATAGTCTCCCCTCTCTCTCCTCAGCCTACATACCTACAACCATCTACTTCTGTATCATAACGGTCTCCCCTCTCTCTCCTCAGCCTACATACCTACAACCATCTCTTTCTGCTATTCCAAACGGTCTCTCTCCCCTCTCTCTCCTCAGCCTACATACCTACAACCATCTACTTCTTCTGTATCATAACGGTCTCTCTCTCCTCTCCTCAGCCTACATACCTACTCCCATCTATTTTGGGGCGGTGATCGACACCACCTGTATGCTKTGGCAGCAGGACTGTGGTGTCCACGGCTCCTGCTGGGAGTACGATGTCACTTCCTTCCGCTTCGTCTACTTTGGCCTGGCCGCCAGCCTCAAGTTCATTGGCTTCATCTTCATCTTTCTCACCTGGTACTCCATCAAGTACAAGGAAGAGCGTCTGGAGCGCTGGCTGAAACACCTCTCGCCCATGGACACGGTGAGCGACCTCATCTGCCACGCCGGGGGACACAAGGGACACGCCCGTACCCGCTCCTGTCCCGTTAATATACCACGCAATGAACCTCCCATCATCCCCGTCCTCAACAGGGGCCTCAGTAGCCAGAGCTGCCCGGGGAACAGCCTGAAGAGCCTGAAAGCAATAACCCCGCCGGCCCCTCGCCCTCCCGCTCGCTCTCTGGAACAGGTGTCTGCCCGCGTCTGAGGGCAACTCCTACTGCCCTTCCATCCACATTCTCTTCAATGTCTGCCTTTCTTACTCTGGGTTCTCACTCGTATGGTATTATAGTATACGTTCACACACACGCACAAGACGTCACTCAGACAGGCAGCGGTTGGTCAACATGTATACAGGAAGACACTGGGATGGATACCCCAGTTAGCAAATCTTCCCTCTACCTAGTATGTTGGTGTCCTTTTCTCTTTGGTTTGTTTTCGTCATGGGAGGGAATGCATATCATCTCTTTAGAAAAGTGCACCTTCGATACTTCTCGAACGATCGTAGTGATGGTATTGTTGCGTGGCGCTAGGTGAAAATGACATKAATAATATCCTCCATTGCTCAGTTTTAGTGTTCATTCTAAGACCTCAGCAAGACGAGGTGACTGAGCTAAGCAGCTTGGCCAGCGAGCATAAACTAAATCCTCTACTATGCAAGGTCATTTTCTTTTCCCCCTATTATTCAATGGCAAGCTGTATTAAAAGCACACATTGAGCATTGCCTTCCCTTTCCATACAATCTGGAAATGTCATTCARTATCACCCCAGACCTGCGTGTAATGATGAGTGGTTGACTTGGAAAAGATGTGTCTGGAAACGTTTTGAATTAGAACCACTCTTCGGTGGTTACCTCATAGACAGGCCMACAAATATATCCCTCGCCGTAGTTCTATTTCAGACACACTTGGGCTGCATCCTAAATGGTACTCTATTCTCTATATACTGTAGTGCTATACATTTGACAATGGCCGATAGGTCTTTGGTCCAAAGTAGTGMACTACATGGGGAATAGGGTGCCATTTGGGGCACAGTCTAAGTGYACTCATGATGACCCCCCTCAGTGTTGCTTCGTGTGCCATGGGCTTTACAGAACGAAGGCATCTTTTGCTTACCGATCTCTTATTAACATGTCTTGTTTCAGACAAAAATCCTAATTTAAATGTATACGTCCCAAATGGTACCTTATTCCATTTATAGTGTGCCACTTTTGACCAGGGCAAGAGTAGTGCGCTACATAGGGAATAAGGTGCTGTTTGGCATGCATACAATGTTTTAACCAACCAGACCCCCTGCTGGTTCTGTGGTGGAGCAGAACCAGACCCCCTGCTGGTTCTGTGGTGGAGCAGAACCAGACCCCCTGCTGGCTCTGTGGTGGAGCAGAACCAGACCCCCTGCTGGCTCTGTGGTGGAGCAGACCAGACCCCCTGCTGGCTCTGTGGTGGAGCAGACCAGACCAGTGCTGCTGGTGCAAAGAGACTCTGCTGTGCTTCCCATGATTAGCTAATCCACACAAACCAACCACTATTTCACATTTGTTAGTCAGTAGTTTAGTAAGTAGCCTCTGTCACCGGCTTTCACCTTACCTTCGAGCGAAGACTGGGAGTCTGTGGCCAGTAGTTTAGATTAGCTTATTAGGTCTGTAACTGGATGCCTAGATGAATTGGTTTACCAACAGCAGGGCCACTTCTCCCATGTATTGTGTAACCGATAATAATTATTATAATGCAACTACTCACTATGTCAACGATAGAGCATGTTCTACTGAACAACTGTCAAAGGGATATCAATCATGGCTGCTGAGGTTGTTTGTTTTGCCTTTTGGTGAAGTTTTGTTTGTATTTGTATTGTATCTTTGTATTAATTCAAAGGACATCAGACTAATTTCTTAAGCAGTGCTAAATCGAGTTTAGGGCTGGGAGTTACTAACTCCCACAGCTCAGTAATCAATACAATTACATGGACAGAGGCGACCTGATTCTAGATCAGCACTACTTCTCGGAGACTAGTGATACAAGCTGGAGGGCAACAAGATCGTTGAAACAAGTAGTTCATGGGTGTAACATGCAATATTCAAGTACATATTGCTTTTGGTTTTACAGGGTGGTTGAGGACACCTGCTAGTCAGATGTGGTAAGCAATATTGTAGAAATACTCAAATGAAGCTGTGGTGTTTCCCCAAGCGAAATAACTAGACAATTTTTTGGTGGAATAATCGTAATTTTCAGTTTATTTTAACACTTAAATATTAGAAGCAAAAATTATGCTTTTCTATGTATCTATGTTGAATTTGGGCAGGTGGATCAGCACTGAGCCTGTAAACAACAAATTTCACTTCACCTATCCGGTGTATGTAACAATAAAACATTATTATTACTTCCATGATACAATGTGGCTGTTGGTTTAGAGTTAATAGCGTTAAAACTATGGGATATTATAACATGTTACCGTTAATATGGAAGGGTACCATAGCTCTTTATAGTAAAATGACTGACATTGTCAGCTAGAATAACAGTGTAATGCATCCGATAGTAGTTGTGATAGACATAATTGCTGCATGTAATAATTTTTCAGGACTCCAGACACTATTATTAATGGAAATAAGTCACATAACTCTTAGTCAAACATTCCATTTCATGTGAAAGAAAAAGTAGAATACATAGAGTAAATCGGGTGCAAATTAATCACAATTCTAGCTAGACTACATTTTGCGACAAGGATTCTCCTAACTTTAGTGTTATTGAATCGGTTAGTGAAAGGCTACAGTATTATGTTTCTCAGTGCCTACTTTTCCTACTAATTGATTGAAGTTGAGATGTTGCTGATTCTGAAATGCTCTTGACTTCATGTAATGGAACTCAATGATAAGACTGACTGTGGACTGTGAAGAATTTGACTCTAGGATTTTTGATTGACTTGCTGCCATCATTTGACCTTTTCAACCTATACTGTACCTATAGTACCAGGATGTTTGCTGCAGAATTCTGGTACTCTTGTGATCCTCACCGGCAAACCTACTGTTCCTCTGGAGCTAGGAGAGAGGAGCTCTCACTCTTACCGCCCTGTGTAGTGCTGTTTATTAGTCTTTGTATGTGGCATAAAATAAGGATTTGACCTGGATGTCACCATAAGGACTATTTCAGGTAGATTGTAGATTTATGTTTTTTGTGTTTTTTTTTGCAGTATTATATTTATTTAATTTCAAATGACAGTATTTTAATGACAAGTTAATGCCTCTGCTATATGGTTGACATCATAAGAAAGAAAATGTACATTGTTTGTGGACACACTGTTTACAAATTCCTTCGATACTTGACATCTGTCAATTAAAATTCCGAAAAATAAATATTGAATTGAATCACGATTTTTGGTCAAGAAGTGCTTGTTGGAGCAGGTAATAAACACGTAACATGATTAAAACTGGTCATGGGTGTGTTCCAAATGGTACCCTAATCCCTACACAATGCACTACTTTTTACCTATGGGCCCTCTTGAAAAGTAGTGCACTATATAGGGCAGTGTTTCCCAACTCCAGTCCTCCAGTACCCACAACAGTACACATTTTTGTTGTAGCCCTGGACAAACTCACCTGATTCAAGGAGTCATCAAGCCCTCAATGAGTTGAATCAGTTTGTCCAGGGCTACAACAAAAAATGTGTACTGTTGTGGGTACTGGAGGACTGGAGTTGGGAAACACTGATATAGGGTGCCATTTGGTATGCAAACACTGTGTGGCGCTGTGGACTGTCTTCTTCCATTGACCCTGACAGGTAAGGAGGCTGTACTCAAGGAGGCAGAGTAGGGATGTAATACTGTATGAAGGATGCATTTTTCCTACACTGAACCAAAATATAAACGCAACATGCAACATTTTCACTGAGTTACAGTTCATATAATGAAATCAGTCAATTGAAATAAATCCATTAGGCCCTAATCCCACTGTTTCCAAATGCGAACGTTAGGGAAGATACTGGTAACTGCTCCTATCTGTGGTTATAGCATTTGTGGCACAAATCCATTTCAAGTCATGGTATTAATATTAGAATTTTTCACCCATGTCCAAATCATCTACAAGGGACTTTGAGCTACATAATCAATTTGAAGTACTTTAGGATGATTTGGAGGTGATGTCCTAGCCAGCTCTGCAAGGGTGAGTAAAATGGTCAGAGAGGTGTTCTCTCACTTGTGTCTGAAAGTAGCTAGCCAGTTAGCTCGGGTGCTTGACTGCCATTGTGAGGTCAGAATGCTCGGATCAACCTTACTCCTCGGAGCGTCCAGTGTGTGCCATGAGAGTGAAGAACTCTGAATTTACGAATGGACAATCTGACCACGCCCTGAATTTACGAACGCCCAGAGTGCACTGGCTCTCCAGATTTGAATTTACGAACACACTCGAAGTCTAGCTAGTCATTTGTTATGCTAACAAGCTAGCAAGAGGTTGCATAGCAATAGCATCAACTTCCGGTAGACAGGCGAATCTCTAGTACACTCAACTGAAAGGATACCGTTAGTTTACAGTATACTAAAATGAACTAATAGTATATTATGTAGTATATACTATTTGAACACAGCTCTGTTGTATTCGGCGCATGTTACAAATAAAATTTGATGTTGCGTTTATATATTTTTTCAGTATAGGTACCGTTGTCTTGCATTGRATTTGTGCCACACAYGCTAAAAAGATAGTGTTTGAAACAGTGGCCAGATAAACAAAACCAAAGCATGGATTGTTGTCATATCTAGTCTATAGACTGCTTACAGGGTAAGGAAACCAATATGTCATTTTGCTATTTGGGTGAACTATATCATATTCAATGGGAGTTAWCTTTTATTTGATAGATGGTTAATTATGTTTATTCAAGGCCACTTTGGACAGTGTCCAAAATATTATATAATATACTATTTTTGGGGTGTGCATAATACAGTGAAACAATGCTGGAACATTGATCTAACTGGACAGTGGTGCAAAAGTTGATGCTCTGTCCCCCCACCCTGCAGTAACAATATATATWTWTTTTTTTATTAACAAATAAATACAAAAAGTACATGGGGAACACAAGTGTATATATAAAGGCTATACAATGGACAATTGGGCTAGGGGGTACAATATCACATTACACAAGGACCTTAAAGGATATACACACATTTATTATTCTACCAGCTTTTTTGTCTTAAAATATAGTTCAATTTCTTTTTGCCAGGTAATAAAATGTGGTGTTTTGTATTTACATTTGTGAAATATGAAATTTGGCCAAAAGAATAATGAAATGAATTACATAAAAATGTTTCAGCTTATTTCTATCGTAGGTAAAGAATCCAAGCAGTACATCTCTCCATAAATGTCTTCATAAGATCTTCATAAATGTGTTCAATTATAAATCTACTGATGTCTTGCCACAGTTTTCTTACATGAATACAATGCCAAAAAAGATGCAACATTGTTTCTTGGTGGTCATTACAAAAGGTACAATTTGAATTGTGAATTTCTAGATTTTTTTTTCTTCATATAGTGGTTGGCACAATAATATTTGTGAATCATTTTAAAATAAACTTCCTTCATTTTGTTAATAAGTATGTGTGTAGCAACATCCAAACTTCTTTCCAACAGACATTATCAATAAAACCATTCCAATGAGGCATGACATAAGGTATAGATAAAACATCCTGTTGAAACAAGGCTCGTATAGCTCTATTATTGTTGAATGGACTGAAATAAAAATCTTTCCTACTGATGAGTCAACAGGGTTACTTGTAGGTATGTTCTGAGGGTCAGGCTTTGATATGTTCCTGAATAATAAAGAGACACCTGAGGGAATGGCATCTAAAACAATTGCAAAATCTTTAGGCGTGATAATAAGAGTGATAAGAATTCCTTATAATTAAGTAAAAGACCCTCTGCTCACCAATAAGTTGGCTCACCAATGGCATATTATTTCAGAACCAATATTCTAAAAACAGAGGTATTTTTATACAATATGTTCTGATTATTCCATATATAATATTTGTGTGGAGAAAATGTATTATTCTAAATTAAGGACCATGACAAGAAAACCTGCTAATGAAAAGCAGAGTTTCACTGGAACTTTGTCAATATTATAATTGCAAACCAAGATGAAGTTAAGGCCACCAAAAGTAGAGAAGACATGAGGAATAACGTTTCACATAGAAGTGGGTCTTCTTCGGAATTATTTTATCCAATTGATCTTAAAAGTATTAGTTAAAGTAGTAAAGTCCAGAAAATTCAGCCCACCATACTCAGCCCACCATGTTAGCCTAGAGATACCTTCAGCCTTGGTTATTAGGACTCTTCCTTTTAAAGATGAGTCCCTCTGTAGTTTGAGAAACAGACGCCTCACAAGTCCTCAACTGGCAGCTTCATTAAACACCAGTCTCAATGTCAACAGTGAAGAGGTGACTCTGGGATGCTGGCCTTCTAGGCAGAGTTGCAAAGAAAAAGCTATATCTCAGACTGGCCAATAAAAAGAAAAGATGGGCAAAAGAACACAGACACTGGACAGAGGAACTCTGCCTAGAAGGCCAGCATCCCGGAGACGCCTCTTCACTGTTGAAGTTGAGACTGGTGTTTGCGGGTACTATTTCATGAAGCTGCCAGTTGAGGACTTGTGAGGCGTCTGTTTCTCAAACTAGACACTCTAATGTACTTGTCCTCTTGCTCAGTTGTGCACCGGGGCCTCCCACTCCTCTTTCTGACGAGTTTCAGAAGAAAGTCTTTGTTTCTGGCCATTTTGAGCGTGTAATCGAACCCACAAATGCTGATGCTCCAGATACTCAACTAGTCTAAAGGCCAGTTTTATTGCTTCTTTAATCAGAACAACAGTTTTCAGCTGTGCTAACATAATTGCAAAATGGTTTTCTAATGTTCAATTAGCCCTTTAAAATGATAAACTTGGATTAGCTAACACAGCGTGCCATTGGAACACAGGAGTGATGGTTGCTGATAATGGGCCTCTGTACGCCTATGTAGATATTACATWAAARATCTGCCGTTTCCAGCTACAATAGTCATTTGCAACATTAACAATGTCTACACTGTATTTCTGGTCAATTTTATATTATTTAATAAAGAGCTATTTAGCTTCCAGTAGGATGCTCTACCAAGGTTAGTAGCAGGGGTAAATATTTTGACATCGATGTAAATGGCCCTATGGTCTCTGAGGGGAGTAATACAAATATTTGTAGTAACACACTCACTATCAATACATTTTGATATAAGACAAAAATCTATTCTGGACTGTCTGGAACCTCTTTTGTTACTCCAACTTTTCCATAAAAAGTATTAAACCCAAATTCTGACTGTTTGGCCTACCTGGGGGCCATCTATCAGTTGAATTATCTATAGTAATATTAATGTCCCCTCCTATCAATAATAACGAAATGGGAAATTCAGATAACCAATGAAGTATATTTTTCTCTACAGATTCAAGCAACTCATCATTCTCATGTTTGGTGAGAATAATGAGTTGTAACTGATCACAAGACAAGTAAAGGGACCTAAGGGGTCACAGTCAGTGTAACAATAACAGTATTATCATTGTGGAGTCGCGGATGTAAGTGACGGAATGACGTTGCTTCCTTTCAACATAGCGCTGACAGGTTGCTAATAGAAATTGGTGGGATTTCCTTTCTGGAATAAAGGATAATTTGACAAAGTACTCATGCCTTCATGTAATGAAGCACTCTACTGCTGGGGTATTACATTGGCTGTTGATGTATTGACCTTGATTATTGCCCATGTAGCAAGAGCAGCATCATACTGGCCAATAGCATGGCTCTTTAGTTCATTGTTTCTCTCTTTCTGTTTTCAGAGGAAATTAAAGAAGAAACAGAGAAACTGAGGTAGGTTTATTTTGAGATATAGTGTATGTGTGAAATGTAATCTGTAGTCAATAATGTCAAGGTTTGTTTTGATGTGTCTCGTTTTCTTGTTATTGTCTTCTCCCCCAATCCCTTGGTTGTGATTGGTTAATAGCCAGATGGGCCAGTGAACTGAAGCTCAGTGACCCACACATCTCCCGCTGCCTTCTGTCTGGAGGTTTAATTTCTTTCACACCTGAGCTCTCACAGGTCCTAGTCACCACCCCAGACCCCAGGCTGAAACACTGACCAGGCACACTCCCAAGTGACTCAAAATTGCATTTTGTCCCTTATGTGCACTATATAGGGAAAAGGGTGCCATTTAAGACACACACACTATAGCACAGCAGTMTATTAAGCTTTAATCACTTCTCACTCAATGTTAAGAACAAAACTCTTTCTGATGTGTCAAATGTGCATTGGGGAAATGAACGCATCTCGAGTCTGAGATAATATGCAAATAAAGTTCATTTAAAAAAAGACTAGGCTCATTTGCTTCATAGCAGGCCTAATTAAAGTTTGAGGAAATGAGAGGGAGGAAGGAGCCGAGACGAGAAGTGTGATAAAGAAGAGAAACTCAGTATTGATGGTCAGTATCCCCCAGCTAACTGACAATGGCTACATCCTGATTCTCTACCGTTCTCCCGAGGTGTGCACTTGTACACCCCCCTCATGGATTTGAAAGCATTGGATTGCTGTAAGCTTTGGCTGTTGGGAGTTTCCACCATTTTTCCATTGGAGGCCGTGTTCAAGTGCACACTTCGGGAGAAGTGTGGAGAATCGGAATTTACCAAGTGTGTTTGTGACAGTGTCCATAATGCCGACACTGGTACTCCTCCCCTGACCTCCTCCCGACCTCTCTAACCTTCTCTGCAGACTGCACGCAACTCCACTTCCAGCTGCCTACCTGAATGAATCACAGCAATGCTGATGTTTACAGAGGACCTCAGGAGCATCAATATGACTGCAGCATAGAGGCCTATTGGGGGCAGTTGGCCATTGATCACCGAGGCACAAACGTTTCATATGAGATGGTTGAATTGCTCAGACATGTTTGTTTGGCCTAATGTTTTAACCATTTAGCTGTCACTCTGTATTCCCCCTCAGTCCCCCTCCTGGAGACAACAATGCTGATTCCAGTGCTCTACCACCGGTCAAGTCCAAGGATACCATCATAGAAGCAGACAAATACTTCCTGCCATTCGAGTTAGCCTGCCAGTCCAAATGTCCTCGCATCGTCACATGACATTCTCCTAGCAGTTGGGTTACAGTTAGTAGCAAGGTAACACCGCAACTACACACATCTACATCACACCCTGACAATCACTACACACAGACCCCACACACATTTGCACACACACACACACACACACACACCACCACACACACACACACACACACACAACACACACACAACACACACACACACCACACACAACACACACACACACACACACCACACACACACACACACAAGTCAGTAAACATACATGTTCCAAGTCCGGAAGTTCAACATACACCTTAGCAAATACATTTAAACTCAGTTTTTCACAATCTCCTGACATTTTAATCCCAGTAAAAATTCCCTGTCTTAGGTCAGTTAGGATCCCACTTTATTTAAGAATATGAATGTCGAATAATAGTAGAGAGAGTGATTTATTCAGTGTCTATTCTTTCATTTCACACACCCGTAGTGGTCAGAAGTGTACATACACTCAATTAGTATTTGTAGCATTCCTTTAAATTGTTAACTTGGGTCAAACTTTGTCGGGTAGACTTCCACAAGCTTCCCACAATAAAGTTGGGTAAATTGGCCCATTCTCCTGACAGAGCTGGGTTAACTGAGTCAGGTTACTTAGACCTCCTTTGCTCACAATCACTTTTCAGTTCTGCCCACACATTTTCTATAGGATTGAGGTTAGGGCTTTGTGATGGCCACTCCAATACCTTGACTTTGTTGTCCATTTTGCACACAACTCGGAAGTATGTTTGGGGTCATGCCCATTGGAAGACCCATTTGCGCCCAAGCTTTAAACTTCCTGACTGATGTTGAGATGTTGCTTCAATATATCCACGATATTTTCCGTCCCTTCATGATGCATCTATTTGTGAAGTGCACCAAGTCTCCTGCACAAAGCACTCCCCACACATGATTTGCTGCACCCTTTGTCCGTTGCTTCACGTTGGGATGCTGTTCTGTCACGGCTTGCAAGCACTCCCCCTTTTCCCTCCAAACATAGTACGGATGTCATTATGGCCAAACAGTTCTATTTTTGTTTCATCAGACCAAGGACAGTCTTCCAAAAGGTAATTGATCTTTGTCCCCATGTGCAGTTGCAAACTGTAGTCTGGCTTTTTTATGGCGGTTTTGGAGCAGTGGCTTCTTCCTTGCTGAGCGGCCTTTCCGATTATGTCGATATAGGACTCGTTTTACTGTGGATATAGATACTTTTGTACCCGTTTCCTCCAGCATCTTCACAAGGTCTTTTGCTGTTGTTCTGGGATTGATTTGCACTTTTTGCACCAAAGTACGTTCATCTCTAGGAGAYAGAACACGTCTCCTTCCTGAGCGGTATGTTGGCTGCATGGTCCCATGGTGTTTATACTTGCGTACTATTGTTTGTACGTGAATGTGGTACCTTCAGGCGTTTGGAAATTCCTCCCAAGGATGAACCAGACTTGTGGAGGTCTCCAATTCTTTTCTGAGGTCTTGGCTGATTTCTTTTAATTTTCCCATGATGTCAAGCATAGAGGCACTGAGTTTGAAGGTAGGCCTTGAAATACATCCACAGGTACACCTCCAATTGACTCAAATTATGTCAATTAGCCTGTCAGAAGCTTCTAAAGCCATRACATCATTTTCTGGAATTTTCCAAGTTGTTTAAAGGCACAGTCAACTTAGTGTATGTAAACTTCTGACCCACTGGAATTGTGATACAGTGAATAATAAGTGAAATAATCTGTCTGTAAACAATTGTTGGACAAAGTCCTTGTGTCATGCACAAAGTAGATGTCCTTAACCAACTTGCCAAAACTATAGTTTGTTAACAAGAAATGTGTGGAGTGGTGGAAAAAACAAGTTTTAATGACTCCAACCTAAGTGTATGTAAACTTCTGACTTCAACTGTATGTCTAATCTTGGCAAATGGCAGTTATTAAAGCTCTACAGTATTTTTCTGGATTATTGTATCATACACAGTTAAGGTAAGGTTTATCCTCACTTTTCTTTCTCCAGAAACTCATTGCTTATGGCCACCTCACTGGAAACGCACCAGACAACACTACACCTGGAAAGATGTTAATCGATAGAATCATCGAAACCATATGTGGCTGCTTTCAAGGGCCTCAGACAGACGAAGGTGTTCAGCTGCAGATTATAAAGGTGTGTGATCTATGAGCTCTCCCCCTGTCTGTGTGACAGACAGACCATCCCCAGCCTGCCTCTCCTCTCCTCCTATCTGTGTGACAAACACCAGTCCCAGCCTGCCTCTCCTCTCCTCCTATCTGTGTGACAGACAGACCAGCCCCATCCTGCCTCTCCTCTCATCCTGTCTGTGTGACAAACAGACCAGCCCCAGCCTGCCTCTACTCCTGTCTGTGTGACAGACAGACCAGCCCCATCCTGCCTCTCCTCTCTCCTGTCTGTGGACAGACAGACCAGCCCCATGCTCTCCTCTACTCCTGTCTGTGTGACAAACAGACCAGCCCCAGACCTGCTCTTCCTCTCCTCCTGTCTGTGTGACAAACAGACCATCAGCCCCAGCCTGCCTCTCCTCTCCTCCCCAGTGTTAATCCTGTGTCTGGCATGACTGGTCCTGTTGGCCTGTCTGTCTGTCGTCTAACCACTGAGCAGATAACACACATCAATGGTGTGTTCAGGCCCTTCCTCTCAGGGTTGTGCCAAACTAGTAGATCTAACAGCTGGCACATACATAGTGGACATACTTCTCCGTTGTTGTGCTTGACTGTTCAATATTACTGCCCACTAAGCAATGGCATCAAAATCAGGATTTTCAGGGACATAATTGATTTGTTAATGATATCCATTATTTAAAATGAGATGAAATTGTACTAACTTCTGCTGGGTTTCCTTTTAATAATGACAATCTCATGATTTTATAATGCTTTGTGTTCAGTCACAAAACCTAGGGTATCTTGTTTACTGTGATCAGTAGTGACTGTTAGGTTGGTGCCATAGAAATATAATACGTTGAATGGGTGTGTCCATTCAAGTCATTGATGCCAGAAAGGGTCTGCTGGCAGCCATTTTAAGTGTACTCAAAGGAATAAAGCATTCCAGTTCTGTGGATGCTGTCCCTCTGCAGGCTCTGCTGACAGTGGTGACTTCTCAGCACATCGAGATCCACGAGGGAATGGTGCTGCAGGCGGTCAGGACCTGCTACAACATCTACCTGGCCAGCAAGAACCTCATCAACCAGACCACGGCCAAGGCCAMGCTCACACAGATGCTAAACGTTATCTTCGCACGCATGGAGAACCAGGCAGTAGGCGCTCTCTCTCTCTTTGTCTCTGTTTCTGTCCCCCTCCCCCTCTCTCTGTCTCTCTGTGTGTCACAAAGAATTGTTAGAACGAGAATCCCCATTCAAGTCAATGTGCCATGATGGGTGGACCGGTGGCCCTGTTAAATGCATCCATTATTGTTCCAGTAAAATGTCAGTAGTCTGGGGGCCTTTTTTTACCCATTCTAGTAATTCTATTTCTGTRATTTTGGCATCGATGGAAAAGAAGCTGGAACGCAAGAATTAGATTTTTTAACTCTCCAATGATATCTAGCATTCAAATCACAGGATGAATTGGTCTGGGTCATCCAGAAAGCGAGTGCTTCAGGTTAAGCTTGCGTTGTGTTCTGCTGGTTGGTGTTGTAGTGGCTGATGATATGAACTCTCCTCTGGGGTGTGTGTGCATCTTATCATGACACGTCGCTTGCTATCTTTGCCAAGTAGGATTTTCTTTCAAGTAAAAACGCGCAGGCCTAACTATCTGCTGGCTGCCGACCCGACCAAGGAACYAACTTTGACTAAGCCCCTTGCATTATGAAGATACCGTCTATTATTCCCGTAACTATGTTGCCATGGTCAGTGTTTGCATYGCTACACTGAATGCCTTGACCTTTTATGAGCTGTGATGTCAGCAGCCTGTTGAGTTCAACAGATGGGTATCATCATTTAAACCTAATCTCACAATGCCAGTCAAAAGTAAAGAAGGCAACAGTGTTTGTCATTGAGTGTGTTTACTTGCACACTAATCATTTGCTATTAAACTGATTATGGGAGTAGGCGGATGATGCAATAGTCATATAAACACCTTACTCTGTTCATCTGAATCGTCATGAGGTCAAAATCAAAGTAAGCATATGGCGATTACAACGCCTGGTTTTCTGAGCAATCTTTCAAATTATTTGGACATGTAAGCACCTTAATCGTTGTTCCAGCAGTGTACAGTATTTGATCTGGGGATGTGCTAGCACCAGCCGAGAGCCTCCCTCTTTAGCGTGAGTGAAGTGAGTTCGGGAACAACTGAATGGATGCGTCTTAAAAGTAGTTTGCACGTACAAAATAATATGTCCGAACTCCGAATCAAGTATGCATCCCAAAAATAACATGATCGCTGTGGTAGAACGTTGATTGGTGATTTTCTGCATTTAAGGCCACGCTCACACAGATGCTAAACGTATCCTGATTTCCGATGTGTCCAGGTAAACAGGATTATTAGGGAAATCGTTCTTCTTGCAAAGCATGTAAATGTTTTAATGAAATGATTATGTTAATCTGACTATTCACAATAATCACATTATTGTGTGCATGTAACCATACTAAATCTTTGCTACCAACATGGTGATTGTTTTCCTTAAATTGACCTGTATGCCGAAAACAAAATACCTGATACCATGACAAAATTCAAATGATGCCCAGTGCTGTGATTGTTTTTGTGCTTGGCTTGACAGTGCATGGTCCATAATTGTTTGGCCTATGGTTGTTTCGTACAATCTAGGGCTAGGATTTTCAAGTAGGCATTAAGATGATGTCTGTGTCTGTGTTTCAGTCTGTGTCTCTGYGTCCAGCTCCAGGAGGCCAGTCAGATAGAGAAGGAGCGTCTGAGACAGCAGCGTCTGCAGCAGTCACCAAGCAGCCAACAGGGGCAGGAGCTTCCTTCATCCCCCCACAGCACCAAGGCCCCCCCCCCCTTCACCCACCAAACAGGCCCGTCGCCCCCCCCCCCCCCCACACACTTTGTGTCCGCCTGCCCCCCCCTGACAGAAACCTCATGCCTCCCCAACAGAACCATGGGCCCCACACAGTCCCACCTCAGCCCTCGGCCTCCCCTAAACAGCAGCACACCTCCTCACCCCCACCTCAGCTCAGGTGGTTACCTCCCAGGTAAGTGTGGTGGTGGAGGAGGAGGAGGGTGAGCTGGGCAGCGACACAGAGAAAGTCCATGCCAACGGTATCCCTGGCACGCCCAGATATACTGCCTTCACCCCCTCACTGGCAGACGACAGGCTCTCTGTCTCCTCCAACGACACTCAGGTGCCCACCCACACTGCTCCCCTACATAGAATGCCATTGATAGCTTCCCAAATAGCACCCTATTCCCTATATAGTGCACTACCTATGGTCCTGGTCAAAAGTAGTGCACTAAATAGGGAATAGGGTGCCATTTGGGATTCAAATACTGTCTATGGTGTATTAACAGATTAGTTGATAAATCCAAATATTAGAGTGGCATCTGATTTGGCGTACTAATGTACATTTGTGTATATGAACATGATTTTGTGTGTTTAATATAAGAGACATCTGTGTATTTCCTTTTCTAAGAATCTGGAGCTACGAGCGGTTCCTCCCCTGTTGCTAAGTTCTCCCATATCCTCCAGAAGGACGCCTTCTTAGTGTTTCGCTCCCTCTGCAAACTCTCCATGAAGCCACTGTCTGATGGACCCCCTGATCCTAAGTAAACTCTCCTTGATACCCTGTCACAATGACTCACTGTATGAATAAACCGGTAGGCTATGGCCATAGGAGTTGACTGTGATTGAATCTCTTGGTAGCCCTTAAAGGGCGTGGGTACATATTGTAACTTGTTTTGAGCCTTTATTATGTCTAAGGCGTATAGTATGTGATGTCTATGCATAACATTGTCAACTGTCTGTTAGTCCAGGTCATTAGAAGAGGATTGTATGACATTATAAAGATGTCATATGCTCGTGATGAGTCTTAAAATGCATAATAAGGCATTTGGATGCATCAAGGAAACGTTGTCTCTGTAGATCTCACGAGCTGCACTCCAAGATGCTGTCCGTCCAGCTGCTGCTGTCCATCCTGCAGAACGCTGGGCCCGTCTTCAAGACCAACGAGATGTTCATCGACGCCATCAAGCAGTACCTGTGTGTGGCACTGTCTAAGAACGGCGCCTGCTCGGTCCCCGAGGTCTTCTCACTCTCGATCTTCCTCACCCTCCTCTCCCACTTCAAGACCCACCTCAAGATGCAAATCGAGGTACTGGAACTGTTTGGCTCTCTACATTATGAATGAATAATAACAAGATTTAGTTTCATTGGTGCGTTGTGTTTAAACACCTTTTGTAAATACTGTGTAATAAACCCTTTACAGAATGATTTATACCGGATTTGGTGGAGTTTTATCACTGAGTGTAAGGAGGTTTTTAAACGTTTCCCGCGGGTGTTTTTCAAGGAGATCTTCCTCTACATCCTGGAGACGTCCACCAGCTCCTATGATCATAAATGGATGGTGATCCAGAGCCTCACCAGGATCTGTGCAGGTTAGTGTCTGTCTACTGTACTTCTCACTACCGGGGACTTGTCTATCTGTATTCCTTTCTCTTTGGTGTTCTGTCTCCTCCAGGTCTGATACCACCTCCCACTACTGAGGCTTTGACAGACAGACATTCACCTCTGTGTCTTCTCTCTCCTCACAGACGCCCAGAGTGTGGTGGATATCTATGTCAACTATGACTGTAACCTGAATGCTGCTAATATATTTGAGAGGCTGGTCAATTACCTATCTAAGATAGCACAGGGCAGAGTGGGGCATGAGCTTGGCACCACACCTGCTCAGGTAAAAGATGCTTCCAATGGACACCTTCCATACATCTCTTTCCTGTTGTGTGACCATTTTAAATGTGTTAATTTGTTGTAGGAGCTGAGCTTGAGGAAAAAGGGTCTGGAGTGTCTAGTGTCTATCCTCAAGTGTATGGTGGAGTGGAGCAATGATCAGTCTGTGAACCCCAACTCTCAGACCAGTCTAGGTAAGATACTACTTACCTACAGTACTACCTACTGTTGAATAAGAGCCAATGCGTTTCCTCTGAGACCAAGTCATCCTCATTCTTAACTACTGCAGTAGCCTAGGGGCTTCTTAATGACACACAAACCCACTGAGACGCGACGGCCCTGCTTCCACCCATATCTCTAACTACACATCTGACATCTCTYTGCGGCGCAGACTCAATTATATTTGTGTTTATCACGACATGTTCCATTGCTGATCTGGATCTGCTTTGCTCTCTGTCTTTGTTGTTCTAAGGAAGAGCAGGTAAAGCATCAAATCTATTCCTAGACTCATGGTTCCAGTTAGTTAGAGACTGAGGTTGATCTTGAATGTCAGTTTTAGCAAAACTGATAATCAAGTAGCGACCCTTCAGTTTGTTGTGTGGCCCTGTATTTGCTAACCTGCTGTGAGCACTAGTGGTGTTCAGGCTTACAGCAGCAGACCTCGTAGTGAGCCCCTGAGACCTCTGACAGGGTTTTATAAAGGGAAGGGTAATTCTTGACATTATGGGATGTCCCTACGTGCCACCCCTCCTCTCTGTAGGTCAGGAGAAGCCCGCGGAGCAGGAGCCCAGTGAGAGCACCAAGCCCCCAGAGAGTATCAACCACTACGGCAGCCTCAACTCCCTGGACTCCAGCGCTTCCTCAGGCATCGGATCCTACAGCACCCTCATGTCAGGAACGGACAACGCAGAGCAGTTCGAGGTCCTCACGCAGCAGAAGGAGATCATCGAGCAAGGCATCGACTTGTAAGTGTGTGGGAGACTGGAAGTAATGTCAGAGCAGCTTTCACTTGCATCCTAAATAACTAATCATTAGGATTTGTAGATCAGTCATTCTGCTCAGTCGGTGAAAAGTGACCGAGCAGAATTTGTGCTCTCAAATGTGCCTGTGTCATACAGATGTGACATTTCCCCCGCTCTCTCTTCCTGTGCAGGTTCAACAAGAAGCCAAAGAGGGGCATCCAGTATCTACAGGAGCAAGGCATGCTGGGTACCATGCTGGAGGACCTAGCTCAGTTTCTGCATCAGGAGGAGAGGCTAGATTCTTTAAGGACCTGCTGGAACTACATAACACGCAATGGGATTCACTGCCTGTTAGCCTTCAAGGGGCAGTTTACCAGACACGTATTAAGCCTAGTCCTGGACAAAACATCAAGCTCAATAAGTCTGGGGAAACTGCCCCTAAAAGATCTGTCTTAATCTGAGATGTTTTTCTGTGTTAAATGTCAAACTTTTGTTGTTCTCACTTTTTTTTGTCCACAAATATATTGAATATACAGTGTACACTATATTTTCATTGTTTATGTGTATGTTGAAGTTCCTCTGWATGGACTTTGCTTTTCAGACTCAGKYGGGTGAGTTCATCGGGGATAACGAGCGCATTAATAAAGAGGTGATGTACGCCTACGTGGACCAGATGGATTTCCAAGGCAAGGACTTTGTCTCGGCTCTACGTCTGTTCCTGGAGGGCTTCCGTCTGCCCGGAGAGGCCCAGAAGATCGATCGACTCATGGAGAAATTTGCGGCCAGATATTTAGAATGTAACCAAGGGTGAGTGTCTCTCTGGCATCTCACTAGACAGACCCCATGGATGATGTTGGTAGTTATGTTATTGCACAGTAGATGTTATGACATTGGGCTTTTTTTCTAATCCTTCAGGCAAACTGTGTTGACAACAAACCTTCACAGTCCACAAGTAAGTCACTCAGACACTGCTTTTTTTCTGTGACCTAAACATTTTTTGACTTTTTTCCCCCCTCTTCCAGGTGGAGAATAAAATGACGAAAGAGCAATACATCAAGATGAATCGAGGAATCAACGACAGCAAAGATTTATCTGAGGAGTACCTGTCAGCCATTTACAATGAAATCGCAGGGAAGAAAATAGCCATGAACGACGCAAAAACAATCACCCTCAAATCCAGCAAACAAAGCAAGTCTCTTTTCTGTTGCTGGTGGACATAATGACAAGGGTCAAGGAGGAAACAAGCACACTACATGGRCTCAAAGCTAGTCTGTCCTCAGAGGCACAGTGATGGCATCAACATTATTGTCTTGTGTGGTTAGGTGTTGACACTGTGTACAGTAGGTGTGTGTTTGTGTGTGAGAGCATGCTCACTGAGTGTCTGTCTGTTTTGTCCCCAGGTGTGGCCAATGAGAAGCAGCGGCGTCTGCTGTATAACGTAGAGATGGAGCAGATGGCTAAAACAGCCAAGGCCCTGATGGAGGCAGTCAACCATGTCCAGGCTCCCTTCACCAGCGCCACGCACCTAGACCACGTCAGACCCATGTTCAAGATAACCCGCCTAGGCCACGTCAGACCCATGTTCAAGGTAACCCGCCTAGGCCACGTCAGACCCATGTTCAAGGTAACCTGCCTAGACCACGTCAGACGCATAGAATTAGAATAAATTACTGTTAGGATAAGAATTAGAATAAATTACTGTTAGGATAAGAATTGGAATAAATTAATGTTAGGATAAGAATTAGAATAAATTACCGTTAGGATAAGAATTTGAATAAATTAATGTTAGGATAAGAATTAGAATAAATTACCGTTAGGATAAGAATTAGAATAAATGACTGTTAGGATAAGAATTAGAATGAAACTGATTGTATTTAAATGGTGCGACTAATGTTTAAGGTGCAACATCTGTTATGTCACCATTACTCACAGTAGTAATGCATTCCCTTCAGTATTAAAATGGGATTGTAGTTGATGCTGGAACCAAATGCAGAATACCAATTCTAAGACAGTATTACACATTACACATTTTTACACTCAAATGTAATATTTTTTGCACCAACATCCTAGGTCTGGAAATCCAAATAAATCTTTATTTTTGTACTGACCTTGTGTGTGTTTTTCCCCAGTTGGCATGGACCCCGTTCTTAGCAGCGTTCAGTGTGGGTCTTCAGGACTGTGATGACACTGAGGTAGCCTGTCTGTGTCTGGAGGGGATCTGCTGTGCCATCAGGATAGCCTGCATCTTCACCATCCAACTGGAACGTGATGCGTACGTCCAGGCCCTGGCGCGGTTCACCCTGCTCACAGCCAGCTGTGGTATCTCTGAGATGAAACAGAAGAACATCGACACCATCAAGACCCTCATCRCTGTCGCCCACACTGACGGAAACTACCTGGGCAACTCCTGGCATGAGGTTAGAATCTCTTCCATATTATCTGTACATAGTACAGTCACTGTATTTCAATATTTCGGACCAACCAGGACGTTATTATAGAAGAGAATATCCTCAATGACTTAGGTCGGCGTTGCTCCCAGTACATTTTTTTACCAACCAGTATCCTAAAAGAGAACTTGACTCAATAGCTAAATAAAGGATGATTAGTATAGTAACCCTCCATTAAAATCCCATCTGAAAGGTTCTCCTCTGTTCTCTCCTGGCCTCCACAGATCTTGAAGTGTATCAGTCAGTTGGAGCTGGCCCAGCTGATCGGGACGGGGGTGAAGGCCCGTTACATCTCAGGGACGGTCCCGGCCAGAGGGGGCCTCCTGGCCAGCCGGAGAGAGCAGGCCTCAGACAGCTCAGAGTACAAGGGACTGGGTGAGTCCTCTTTCCTTTTCATTGATAGTCTGCCTTCCAAATRGCACACKTTTCCCTATTCCACCCTAACCCCATAGATCTTTGGTCAATATAGGGAATACTAGGGGGTTATTTGGGATGCACCCAGGCTGTTGGATTAGATACCCTTTAGGCTACTGTCACAATGGCTAGTTTTGCTTTACGTGTATGTCAGTGTATCTTAGTGATAATGTCATATCATGGTTAATTGTTTGATATTTTCATATAATGTAGTGTTATGTGTCGTTGTTTGACTAAGGGGTTTGCTTGAAACGTGAACCTTCAGCTTTTTCTCATTACACATTGTTTGTCTTGCAGTTGGAGGTAATGTGGACCGTTAACAGATAGCTAGTATTCAGGAGTCCATTGGAGAGGCAAGCTCCCAGAGTGTATTCGTTGCTGCACCAATTTGTAAGTCGCTCTGGATAAGAGCGTCTGCTAAATGACTTAAATGCTGTTGACAGGTAGGCTGATAAAATGGGCCTTCTGATGGAATTTATTCAATATGTTGTTTCCCCTCTCCAGTTTTATTACGCAATAAACCTTTATCCTGTATAATGCCTCCTCTCCCCATAAGATCATAAAAACACTCACTTTTGCAGATGGAGAAAATGTCATATTTGTATGTTTTTTCAGGATATTTACTGGGTCTACCAGACTGGATGGCAATGCAATAGGTCGGTATCAGTTACATTTTATCCTAACTGTACATTTTTATCCAATGATGTGTAGGGGTGGCAAGTAGCCTCGGTTAGAGTGTTGGGGCAGTAACCGAAAGGTTGCTGGTTTGAACCCGGAGCCGAAAAGGTGAAACATTTTATTCTGTAGCTGTACTCTTGAGCAAGGCACTTAACCCCAATTGCTCCAGGGGTGCTGGTGGCCCTGGCCATGACCCCATACCCTGTGGGGAGTAGGGTTATACAAGAAACACATTTGCGTTACACACTTGTGKGTAACAGGACAAATATAAGCACCCTCCAAATCATTTCTTTGATATAGTTTTGAAGTGCCATGCTTGATCGAGTGAAACTGAATGTATTGCCTGAAATATGAATAATAACAGATTGAAATGAATTTGTTCAYTCTATGCAGTTGATTTTGTCCGGTGGTTATGTGCTGTATTAATGGACGAGCTAGCCTCACCAACACACCCATGCATGTTTAGCCTTCAGAAGATTGTGGAGATCTCCTACTACAACATGGGGCGCATCAGGCTTCAGTGGTCCAACATTTGGGAAGTCATCGGGGATCATTTTAACACGGTACTGGTTTATATTTTTATATTTGTTTGGGGGGAAAAAAATCCATAATTGGCAAGTATTTATAGTGCTGTTCACCTGCTGTTTTAGTGTTGATGTTGAAGTAGATGTTGAGAGATTGATGTGTTTGTAACTCTACAGGTTGGATGTAACTCCAATGAGGATGTGGCTRTATTTGCCGTGGATTCCCTGAGGCAGCTGTCTATGAAATTCTTAGAAAAAGGAGAGCTCGCCAACTTCCGATTCCAGAAGGATTTCTTGAGGCCTTTCGAACATATAATGAAAAASAACAGGTCAACTTTGTTTTATTTTGTAATGCATGAAAGGAAATTCTAATGCTGGTCAGAAATGTATCCTGCATCCTTTGTTGCCTAAAACAATTCAAACCTTGAAATGATTCAGCTATTCAGACATTGCAATGATTCAGTAAATCAAACCTTGAAAAYGATTCAGATCTTACAATGATACAATGATTCAATAATGATTCAATGATGCCATTGCCTACAGGTCTCCCACCATTCGAGACATGGTGGTGAGGTGTATAGCTCAGATGGTGAACTTCCAGACTGGGAACATCCGGTCGGGGTGGAAGAACATCTTCTCAGTGTTCYACCTGGYCGCCTCAGACCAGGACAAGAGCATCGTGGAGCTGGCCTTCCAGACCACYGGCTAYATCRTCAGTAAGTGTTGGGTTATATGACTAACACTAGAGTCCTTGGTCAATGACATGACTTACCGCTGTAAACATTAAGAATAATATAGGATGGTAGTGCACAGAGAAACTCAAAAAGAAACTGAACACTTATTTATTCATTTTTCTTTTTATACAGTACGTCAAACGTTTGGACACACTACTCATTCCAGTTTTTATTTTTGACTATTTCCTACATTGTAGAATAATAGTGAAATAACACATGGAATCATGTAGTAACCAAAAGTGTTAACCAAATCCAAATAATATATGATTCTTCAAAGTAGCCACCCTTTGCTTGATGACAGCTTTGCACACTCTTGGCATTCTCTCAACCAGCTTCATGAGTTAGTCACCTGGAATGCATTTAAATTAACAGGTGTGCCTTGGAAAGAAATTCCACAAATTAACTTTTAACTTAATGCGTTTGAGCCAATCAGTGGTGTTGTGACATGGTAAGGGTAGGTAACCACATCAGCCACGCTGATCCTAACATGGGGGCCCCTCAGGGGTGCGTGCTCTCCTGTACTCCCTGTTCACCATGACTGCATGGCCAAGCATGACTCCAACACCATCATTAAGTTTGCCAACGACACAACAGTGGTAGGCCTGATCACCGACAATGATGAGACAACCTATAGGGAGGAGGTCAGAGACCTGGCAGGTGGTGCCAGGATAACAACCTCTCCAACGTGATCAAGACAAAGGGGATGATTGTGGACTACAGGAAAAGGAGGACCGAGCATGCCCCCATTCTCATTGACAGGACTGTAGTGGAGCAGGTTGAGAGCTTCAAGTTCCTTGGTGTGCACATCACCAACAGATCCTCAAAGARTTCAAAGAGTTCCTCAGATCCTCAAAGAGTTCTACAGCTGCACCATCCAGAGCATCCTGACTAGTTGCATCACCGCCTGGTATGGCAACTGCTCGGCCTCTGACCGCAAGGCACTACAGGGTAGTGCGTACGGCCCAGTACATCACTGGGACAAAGCTTCCTGCCACCAGGACCTCTGTACCAGGTGGCGTCAGAGGAAGGCCCTAAAMATTGCCAAAGATTCCAGCCACCCAAATCTTAGACTGTTCTCTCTGCAAGCGGTWCCGGAGCGCCAAGTCTAGGTCMAAAAGRCTTCTTAACAGCTTCTACCCCCAAGCCATAAGACTCCTGAACAGCTAATCAAATGGCTACCCAGACTATTTGCATTGTCCCCACCCATTTAAATTTTTCTTTCTTTTTTTACTTCAGCTCATTTTAGTAAATACTTTCTTAACACTTATTTTTCTTAACTGCATTGTTGATTAAGGGCTTGTAATTAAGCATTTCACTGTAAGGTCGACACCTGTTGTATTCGGCGCATGTGACAAATATATATTTTTTAAATTTGATACAGAAGATCAGGAAGACCAAGTCCATATTATGGCAAGAACAGAGAAACGACAGTCCGTTACTTTAAGACATGAAGTTCAGTCAATGCGGAAAATTTCAGTCACAAAAACAGTCACAGTGCAGTCACAAAAACCATCAAGCGCTATGATGAAACTGTCTCTTATGAGGACCGCCACAGGAAAGGAATACCCAGAGTTACCTCTGCTACAGAGGATAAGGTCATTAGAGTTACCAGCCTCAGAATTTGCAGCGCAAATAAATGCTTCACAGATTTCAAGTAACAGACACATCTCAACATCAACTGTTCAGAGGAGACTGAACAGTTGATGTGTGAATCAGGCCTTCATGGTCGATTTGCTGCAAAGAAACCACTACTAAAGGCCACCAATAAGAATAAGAGACTAGGTTGGGCCAAGAAACACGAGCAATGGATATTAGACCGGTGGAAATCTTTCCATTGTTCTGATGAGTCCAAATTGGAGATTTTTGCTTCCAACCGCCGTGTCTTTGTGAGACGCAGAGTAGGTGAAAAGATGATCTTCGCATGTGTGGTTCCCACCGTGAAGCATGGATGAGGAGGTGTGATTGGTGTGGGGATGCTTTGCTGGTGACACTCTGTGGTTTTATTTAGAATTCAAGACACACTTAACCAGCATGGCTACCAAAGCATTCTGCAGCGATATACGCCATCCCATCTGGTTTGCGCTTAGTCCCACTATCATTCGTTTTTAGGACAATGACCCAACACACCTCCAGGCTGTGTAAGAGCTATTTGACCAAGAAGGAGAGTGATGGAGTGCTGCATCAGATGACCTGGCCTCCACAATCACCTGACCTCAACCAAATTGAGATGGTTTGGGATGAGTTGGACCGCAGAGTGATAGAAAGCAGCCAACAAGTGCTCAGCATATTTGGGAACTCCTTCAAGACTGTTGGAAAATAATTCCAGGTGAAGCTGGTTGAGAGAATGCCAGGAGTGTGCTAAGCTGTCATCATGGCAAAGGGTGGCTACTTTGAAGAATATAAAATATATTTTGTTTTTTTTAACACTTTTTTTGGTTACTACATGATTCAATGTGTTATTTCATAGTTTTGACGTCTTCACTATTATTCTACAATGTAGAAAATAGTAAAAATAAAGAAATACCCTTGAATGAGTAGGTGTGTYCAAACCTTTTGATTGGTACTGTATATACATTTTAAAGTGTATTTTTCATTTTTGTTCTCAGCAAATGTATTTGCGAAACACTTCCCGGCCACCATCGACTCCTTCCAGGATGCTGTGAAGTGTCTGTCTGAGTTTGCCTGTAACGCATCCTTCCCTGACACCAGCATGGAGTCCATCCGCCTCATACGCYACTGTGCCAAATATGTGTCTGAKAGGCCACAGGTGAGCACTATATAGCAAAGGAGTTCAAGTAGCCTACTCGGAGATAATACTAGGATGTGAAATACGAGGGCAGAAGTCCTAAGTAATGTATTAAACCCCTCTGCATGGCCATCAGACTGTCTAACCCTGTCTAAAACACTCTCCTCCCTCTCTTGCCAGGCCTTCGAGGACTACGCTAGTGATGACATGAATGTAGCCCCGGAGGACCGGGTGTGGGTGAGGGGGTGGTTCCCCATCCTGTTTGAGCTGTCCTGCATCATCAACAGGTGTAAACTGGACATCAGGACCAGGTAAAGCCCCTCATCCTACCTGGGACAAACTTCTAGTGAGTTTTTCCTAGCCAATGTGCTTCTGCAATTCTTGCTCTTTGGGGTTTAGGTCGGTATGTGTCAAGTGCTGATGTAAAAAGGCTTTATAAAATACAGTGAATACCAGTGTCCCTAGTCCTTGTTTGCCAATTTACTGATTGAGTTCCACTAGTGATGTGATCATCCCTACTTTTGTTGCCTTAATATATAAAACAGCATAAAATAACTTTGAGTGTGAACCCTCTACTAATAAATCATCCCTGTTTCCTTGTCATTGCTCTAGGGGCCTGACTGTGATGTTTGACATTATGAAGACCTACGGTCACACCTACGAGAAACACTGGTGGCAGGATCTGTCCATGACAACATGAAACTGCCAGAGCAGCAAACTGAGGTAAGAAGCTCAAGTTGAAAGGAACTTTGTGTCATAGCCAGAATACATAGCGTGTGTTGGGCCCTATGGGTCCTGGTCAAAAGTAGAGCACTATATAGGGAATAAGGTGCCAACTGCTGTATACTAATGAGCTTCATTTTCCCCTTTAAACCCAGAAAGCTGAATGGATGACTACCACCTGTAACCATGCACTTTACGCCATCTGTGATGTCTTCACTCAGTACTTTGAGTTTCTCAGTGATATTCTCCTGGACCATATCCTGTCTCAACTGTACTGGTGTGTACATTAAGGTGAGAGAAGAGGTCTTGTTGTCCATGTCTCATCTAAAACACCTCAAGAGTTTTAGGCCTCTCTCTCTCTCTTCCTTCTCGCTTTCTGACCTGCTTTCTTCTCTCTCTCTGAACTGCTTTGTCTCTCCTCTCTCTCTCTTCCCTCTCTCTCTGACCTGCTCTCTCTGACCTGGTCTCTCCCTTCCCTCTTTCTGACCTGCTCTCTTTCTCTCCCCTCTCTTTCTGACCTGCTCTCTCTACCTCTGAACTGCTCCCACCTCTCTCTCTCGCTCCCCTCTCTAACTCACCCTCCCTCTGACCTCCTCTGTCTCTCCTCAGACAACGAGCAGCTGGCGCGCTCAGGGACCAACTGTCTGGAAAATGTAGTCATTCTGAACGGGGAGAAGTTCAGCCCAGAGATATGGGACAAAACCTGCGACTGTTTTTATGCTGGACATCTTCCAAAACAACATCCTCTTGGCGTAAGACCTTTTGCTATCACAGGAAGTGCTTTACTACAATAGGATTTCATATTGACTGTCTTGTGTATGTTTTTTATGTTTATGAACTTGACCACTAGAGGTGATAACAGCCAGTAGATTGATCCTGTTCTGTAATTGGGCATCCTCTCCTATAGGCTTGTTGACGTGGAGACCAGCAGGAACGGAAGGAGAGCTGATGCCACTGTACTGACCCTCAACCTGGTAGGTTACTGCTCATCTGTGTTCTCGCCCCCCCTTTTACATTTATTTGGTTATGTTTGGACTTTTACACTGACTTCCCAGTAAACTAACTTCTTAACAACACTCTCAGAGAAAATGGGAATCGTATAGCTGAATTGGTGGATTATGTATGAGTAAAGGTTTGTTTGAATTGATCGGATGCTTCTTATTAGTCCCCGTTGGACTACTGTCAAGAGTCTAAACATTAAAATACATTTATATACAACAATTTTCACCATATAACCATATTAACAAATCATAATATTACTACATAATGACCAATAAATACTCCACACTCTAAAATATTGAATTCCTCATCTCTATAGTCCACAAAATTTTTTATGTATTATATTTAAATTGTTTAAAATCATGTTTACAGATGTAATATTGAAAAGGTTTCTAGTTTGCTCAGTTAATTTATTCCATTTCTTTATTACTCTAATTGAAATGTATATTTTTGCTACTTCTCTTTTCTGTCTGCGAAACCCATAGATAGGTGGGCCAATCTATTCTAGTATATTACGGAATGTCTGTCTCTTACCAACTGAATACCGTGTGAATAGAACTTGGCGTTTTTAAATTATGTATATTATCGAAAATAAATGCTGTTCTTTTTCAATTATCTATCGATTGATGAACAACCAAGACACGCCGCATGACTGCAAACAAGAATAACATATCTCCACCTTAAAACAATCTTGACTGCTTTAATTCTGTGCATTCTGCGCCCTTAACTTCCTGTGATGATGCATTTCCCCAGACCACCGAACAGTAGTTCAGCTGACTCAATTAATGCTAGTGTTATTTGCTGAATAATTTTTCCTGGTAAATATTTAGCTATCCTTCTGATTATGCATGCTGTTTTAATATATATATTTTTTTTTACATAGATTACTTATTTGAGACCACCATGATAAGCAGTTGTCTAGCTGCACTCCCAATAGTTTGGTTTCTGCCACTTCTTCAATTTGTACTCCTCCCATACTTAATTGTATCCCATGCTGTTTTGGCCTTTTCCTAGTTGAACAGACCAACATACCTTTGGTTTTCTTGGTGTTTAAAACAAATTTGTTTTGGCAAACCCACTCCCTGATATTCTCCAAATCTCCTTGTAAAGCTTGCTGTACCCGTTGAACCGATTGTCTTGCTGTATAAATTGTAGTATCATCTGCAAATATAGTCGCTTGAGTTTCAACTAAGGCATAGGGAAGGTCGTTGGTATATATTAAATAAAGAAGTGGCCCAAGGCAGCTGCCCTGCGGTATTCCACAGTTTAACACGAGGGGAAGAAAATGAACCATTGATATAGGTGGACTGTTTCCTGTCAGTTAGATATGACTGTACCCAATTCAATGCTACCTCCTTAAAACCATAATGCATTATTTCGTCAATTATTTCATGATCCACTAAATCAAATGCTGCACTGAAATCTAAAAATAGTACACCCACAAACTTGCCATTATCCATAGCATTGAGCCACTGGTCTGTCATGTCAACCAATGCAGTGGTAGTGGAATGGTTTTTGCGATAAKCATGCTGTGTTGAATCTAAGCTACATACAAGTCCTTCTCTGGTGTATTCAGGACTCCATATCCCAGAAGTCAGTGGACATTCAGACYCGTACAGAGGACCAGCAGTCACTGTGCAGTGTGGACAGGATCTCCCTGGAGAACCAGAGGCAGAGAACGTACAGTTGCTCCTCAGGCACATATGAGGACGGCCCCAAAGCTAGGACCCCAGCCAGTGAGTTTGTTTGACGGTTTACTGGGCAAGTCCCTACTCCCTGGCTCCTAGACAGCCCTCCCCAGATTTTCTCTCACCCTTGYCAATGCCATTGTCTCTCAAATAAAATTGTATTGGTCACATACACATATTTTTCAGATGTTATTGCGGGTGTAGCGAAATGCTTGTGTTTCTAGCTCCAATAGTGCAGTAATGTCTAACAATTCACAACAATCAAAACAATCTAAAAGTAAAATATGAATTAAGAAATATAGAAATATTAGGCGCTACTATGTCGGAAGTGGCATGACTAAAAGTATCAGTAGTATCAGATACAGTATGATCACATATGGAAATTAGTAAAGCATGTACTGTAAACATACTTAACGAGTGGGGGGTGATAGTGTTCCACTTGAATAAGTTGACCCAGGATTCTATGTACATCTGCTCCAAAAAATAAAGGGAAATAAACAACACAATGTAACTCCAAGTCAAATGCACACTTCTGTGAATCAAACGTGTCACTTAGGAAGCAACCACGATTGAGCAATAAATATTCACATGCTGTTCGTGCAACTGGAAGTAGACATAAGGTGGAATTTAGGCAATTGAAGACACCCCATATTAAAGGAGTGGTTCTGCAGGTGGTTGAGCCACAGACCCAGTTCCATAGCTTCCTGGCTGATGTTTTGGTCACTTTTGAATGTTGGGTCTGCTTTCACTCTAGTGGTAGCATGAGACGGGAGTCTACAAACCCCACACAGTGGCTCAGTAGGCAGCTCATCCGAGAGTGCACATCAACATGATGAGCTGTGCAAGAAGGTTTGCTGTGTCTGTCAAGCGTACTCGGTCGAGGCATGGAGGCCGCTAGTTAGGAGACAGGCCAAGTACATCAGGAGACGTGGAGAGCCGTGGAGGGCAACAAGCCAGCGCAGCCTACCTCCGCCTTTGTGGCAAAGGAGGATTAGGAGGGAGCCACGGCAGAGCCCCTGCAAAATTGACGCTCTCGCCAGGCTAAAATGGCGAATTGCTGTCTGCTCAAGCACGGTCAGAACAGAGACTCCATGAGGTGCCCCGACGCTCCAACAGTGGGGTTAGTGCTTACAGACCCAACACCGTGTCAGGACAGTTTGGCATTTGCCAGAGAACACCAAGATTGGCAAATTCGCCACTGGCGCCCTGTGCTCTTCACAGATGAAAGCAGGTTCACACGCACATGTGACAGACGTGACAGAGTCTGGAGACGCTGTGGAGAACGTTCTGCTGCCTGCAACATCCTCCGCATGACCGGTTTGGCGGTGGGTCAGTCAGTGGTGTGGGTCGCATTTCTTTGGGGGCCGCACAGCCCTCCATGTGCTCGCCAGAGGGAGCCTGACTGCCATTAGGTACCGAGATGAGATCCTCAGACCCCTGTTGAGACCATATGCTGGTGCGGTTGGCCCTGGGTTCTTTCTAATGCAAGACAATGCTAGACCTCATGTGGCTGGAGTGTATTCAGCAGTTCCTGCAAGAGGAAGGCATTGATGCTATGGACTGGCCTGCCCGTTCCCCAGACCTGAATCCAATTGAGCACATCTGGGACAACATGTCTCGCTCCATCCACCAACGCCACGTTGCACCACAGACTGTCCAGGAGTTGGCGGATGCTTTAGTCCAGGTCTGGGAGGAGATCCCTCAGGAGACCATCCGCCACCTCATCAGGAGCATGCCCAGGCGTTGTAGGGAGGTCATACAGGCACGTGGAGGCCACACACACTACTGAGCCTCATTTTGACTTGTTTTATCAGCCTGTAGTGTGGTTTTCCACTTTAATTTTGAGTGTGACTCCAAATCCAGACCTCCATGGGTTGATAAATTTGATTTCCATTGATATTTGTGTGATTTGTTAGTCAGCACATTCAAGTATGTTAAGAAAAAAGTATTTAATAAGATGTTTCATTCATTCAGATCTAGGATGATGTTTTTTTTTTTCCCTTTATTTTTTTGAGCAGTGTATATAGGTCAGTAGCCTCTAAGGTGCAAGGTTTAGTAACCAGGTGGTGCTTGGCTAGGGATGGCTATTTAACAGTCTGATGGCCTTGAGATAGAAGCTGTTTTTCAGTGTCTCGTCCCAGCTTGATGCACCTGTACTGACCTCGCCTTCTGGATGATAAGAGGGTGGACAGGCAGTGGCTCGAGCGGTTGATGTCCTTGATGATCTTTTTGGCCTTCCTGTGACACCGGGTGCTGTAGGTGTCCTGGAGGGCAGGCAGTGTGCCGCCGGTAATGCGTTGGGCAGACCGCACCAGCCTCTGAGAAGCCCTGCGGTGCAGTTGGCGTACCAGGCGGTGATACAGCCTGACAGGATGCTCTCAATTGTGCATCTGTAAAAGTTTGTGAGGGTTTATTACGCCTTCTTCTCCACACGGTCTGTGTGGGTGGACCATTTCAGATCGTCAGTGATGTGTACGCCGAGGAACTTGAAGTTTTCCACCTTCTCCACTGCTGGCCCGTCGATGTGGATAGTGGCGTGCTCCCTCTGCTGTTTCCTGAAGTCCACGATCAGCTCCTTCATTTTGTTGACAATGAGGGTGACGTTATTTCTGGCACCACAGGGCCCTCACCTCCTCCCTGTAGACTGTCTCAGCATTGTTGGTAATCAGGCCTACTATGGTTGTGTCGTCTGCAAACTTGATGATTAAGGGAGGCGTGTGTGGCCACACAGTCATGTGGAACAGGGAGTACAGGAGGGGGCTGAGCACGCATCCTTGTGGGTCCCCTGTGTTGAGAGCAGTGTAGTGGAGGTGTTGTTTCCTCCCTTCACCACCTGGGGCTGGCCCGTCAGGAAGTCCAGGACGCAATTGCACAGGGCGGGGTTGAGACCCAGGGCCTCAAGCTTAATGATAAGATTGGTGGGTACTATGGTGTTGAAGGCTGAGCTATAGTCAATGAACAGCATTCTTACATGGCATTCCTCTTGTCCAGATGGGATAGGGCAGTGTGCAGGCAATGCATTGTTATCGATCTGTGATCTATTGGGGCGATAAGCAAACTGAAGTGGGTCTAGGGTGTCAGCTAAAGTAGAGGTGATATGATCCTTAACTAGCCTCTCAAAGCACTTCATGATGACAGAAGTGAGTGCTACGGGGTCATTTAGTTCAGTTACCTTATGCGTTCTTGGGTACAGGAACAATGGTGGACATCTTGAAGCAAGTGAGGACAGCAACTGCCTCTTCTCCCACCTGCTATTCCTCTTTACCTCTGTTTCTCCCCGTCCCTCACGCTGCCTGTCCTGTGTCTCTCAATGTTTTTGCAGAGGTGCAGGAGCAGAGGTTATTCTCAGGCTTGCTCATTAAGTGTGTGGTGCAGCTGGAGCTGATCCAGACCATAGACAACATGGTCTTCTACCCCGCCAGCAGCAGGAAGGAGGATGCAGAGAACCAGGCTGCTGCACAGGTAACCATGGAGTTTGTACTCAAGTCACACAGTTTCAATAACTGAAGTGAAAGACAGTAAGGGCAAAATGTATCTTATGACAAATCATATTTTGAGATGGGCTGTCAATGTTATTACAAACAATGACAAAACAAGTTGTGAATCCTTGGTCCCTGGATGGGAGACCAGATGCTGCTGGAAGTGGTGTTGGAGGGCCAGTAGGAGACACTCTTTCCTCTGGTCTAAAATAAGTAAATATCCCAATGCCCCAGGGTAGTGAATCGGGACATTACCCTGTATAGGGTGCCGTCTTTCGGATGGGACGTTAAACGGGTGTCCTGACTCTCTGGTCACTAAAGATCCCATGGCACTTATCGTAAGAGTAGGGGTGTTAACACCGGTGTCCTGGCTAAATTCCCAATCTGTCCCACATACCATCACCTAATCATCCCCAGTTTACAATTGGCTCATTCATCCTCCCACCCTCCTCTCCCCTGTAACTATTCCCTGGGTCGTTGCTGTAAATGAGAATGTGTTCTCAGTCAACTTACCTAATAAAATAAGAGTAAAATTAATTAATAAAACAATCAGGATGGCTGACTAACATTTGGTTATAACTGAGCATTGTGGTGTTGTCAACCTCTCCAGAGAGACCCAGTAGATGCAGACGTCTTCTTGGAGGCCCAGGACCAGGGAATGTACCGCTATCTGACCTCAGATCAGCTCTTCAAACTGCTGGAATGTCTGCTAGAGTCCCACCGCTTCGCCAAGGCCTTCAACTCCAACAGCGAGCAGGTGACTGGATGACTAAGAATCCCCTATACCTTCAAATGATCATCCCATTTCATTTGTCATTTAGCAGCTCTCTTATCCAGAGCGACTTACAGGAGCAATGTAGGTTTAAGTGCCTTGCTCAAGGGCACATCGACAGATTTTTCACTTCCAACGCACTTAACCGCTAGGCTACCTGCCGTCCCAAGCTATAATCATGACCTCTAATGACACAGAGATCCTATAAATTACTACTCTATATGGGATTCTACATGGAATTCTTGTCTGATGTTGTGGAATTAGTAAACAGTGACATTTGAATGGCTTAATGACAAACAGCTGTCTCACAGCATGTGTGTTACTCAGGTTTCAAGGGGAAGTCCAAACCAAACCTGTTGAAGCAGGAGACTAACAGTCTGGCCTGTGGCCTCCGCATCCAGTTCCGCATGTACACAGACGACAGCCGCAAGGCAGCCTGGGAAGAGGTGCAGAGATGACTGCTCAAGTAAGAACTTAGCTAGAGGAAATTGTGTTATTGACTTGTGTTAAAACAGTAAAACGCATCCTGTTCAGCAACCTTTAGTCCATCATTGTGGACAGGAGGGATTACCGGTAGTACAGACTGAGGCAAGAACCTGCGTTTTGCTTGCCTGGTCAATCAGACTGCTGCGCTCACATTTAATTTAAAGTGAAACAGAATGTGAGTTACACTGAGATCAAGCTGGGTTCCACCAGACTAATATTCTGCTGGTCGGGGTCTGGGAATAAGTGCCACACTTCTGTAATGTCTCTCTGCTTATTGCAGGGGGTGTAGTGAGGCCCTGGCCTACTTCCTCACACTGACATCAGAGAGCCACCGGGAAGCCTGGACCAATCTCCTCCTCCTCTTCCTCACCAAGGTGGTGAAGATCAGAAATGACAGGGTGAGTCGATCACAAAGTAGAGTTCTCAATTAATCTTTCCTCGCCTCGTTCTCAAATTGCAGTGGGGAAGAAAGTCCAAGGGGAGAGAGCTTGGACTTTCTCCTCCAATACAGTTGAGATAGGATGCAAGGAAACATGGAAAGATTAATTGAGACAGAGGCTTAGTCGCAATTTTCCCTTCACGTCTGTGGAGAATGAACTAATCGGATCCCCTCTATTATCCAGTTCAAGGCCCATGCATCCAGATACTACCCACTCCTCTGTGAGATCATGCAGTTTGACCTGATCCCAGAACTCCGGGCCGTGCTGCGTAAGTTCTTTCTCCGCATCGGCAATGCCTTCGACATCTCACTGCTGCCCAGTCCCAGAGAGGAGCTAGGGCTTGCTGGAAGCTAGTGACATCATCACTAGTGGACCAGGACCAGCACAGGCTCCAAAGACAGTCCCTCTCTGGGGTGGGAGAGGGAAAGTCTGCATCCCGAATGGCACCCTATTTCCTATGTAGTGCACTATACAGGGGATATGGTTCAATTTGGAACAGAGATGATGTTTAACCCTCTGAACTCTGCCCCTCTGAGGGCTGCTTAAAGCGGACTGGTTAGCTGAAAGTGACAGGGCCCGCAGAAAGGTACTGGAAGCTCCTCCATGCTGCACACAGTGATCTGCCGGCCAGAGATATACTATTGACAATAGTGTAGTGAGTGGGGCCCACAAAAGCACTGAATGAATAGCTGCAGTATGGCTTCCTGGTACAGTACAGCATAGAAATATCATACTAATGATTAGAATAACAATACAATTATTTTACCCATTTCTCCCCGTCTGACCAACATTATGGAGGGTGTGATGTGTGCTTTTTTCTATCTCTCATGAAACTGAGGAGGTATAAAAGGGCTAGTGAAAAGGATGAACATAATGATTTTCTTTTGCGCAGTCACTAGGTGTCAAAAGCAGCTTTTTAGTATTGTTAGATACTAAAACCTGTCGTTTTCAGCACTCTTGGCATTTTCTCACTTAAATTTATCCTTACCATGGCTCTAGTTTTGTCTTNGGTGGTGCTTGGCTAGGGATGGCTATTTAACAGTCTGATGGCCTTGAGATAGAAGCTGTTTTTCAGTGTCTCGTCCCAGCTTTGATGCACCTGTACTGACCTCGCCTTCTGGATGATAAGAGGGTGGACAGGCAGTGGCTCGAGCGGTTGATGTCCTTGATGATCTTTTTGGCCTTCCTGTGACAYCGGGTGCTGTAGGTGTCCTGGAGGGCAGGCAGTGTGCCGCCGGTAATGCGTTGGGCAGACCGCACCAGCCTCTGGAGAGCCCTGCGGTGCAGTTGGCGTACCAGGCGGTGATACAGCCYGACAGGATGCTCTCAATTGTGCATCTGTAAAAGTTTGTGAGGGTTTRTTACGCCTTCTTCTCCACACKGTCTGTGTGGGTGGACCATTTCAGATCGTCAGTGATGTGTACGCCGAGGAACTTGAAGTTTTCCACCTTCTCCACTGCTGTCCCGTCGATGTGGATAGTGGCGTGCTCCCTCTGCTGTTTCCTGAAGTCCACGATCAGCTCCTTCATTTTGTTGACAATGAGGGTGACGTTATTTTCCTGGCACCACAGGGCCCTCACCTCCTCCCTGTAGACTGTCTCAGCATTGTTGGTAATCAGGCCTACTATGGTTGTGTCGTCTGCAAACTTGATGATTAAGGGAGGCGTGTGTGGCCACACAGTCATGGGTGAACAGGGAGTACAGGAGGGGGCTGAGCACGCATCCTTGTGGGTCCCCTGTGTTGAGRAGCAGTGTAGTGGAGGTGTTGTTTCCTCCCTTCACCACCTGGGGGCTGGCCCGTCAGGAAGTCCAGGACGCAATTGCACAGGGCGGGGTTGAGACCCAGGGCCTCAAGCTTAATGATAWGATTGGTGGGTACTATGGTGTTGAAGGCTGAGCTATAGTCAATGAACAGCATTCTTACATGGCATTCCTCTTGTCCAGATGGGATAGGGCARTGTGCAGTGCAATGGCGATTGTATCGTCTGTGGATCTATTGGGGCGATAAGCAAACTGAAGTGGGTCTAGGGTGTCAGCTAAAGTAGAGGTGATATGATCCTTAACTAGCCTCTCAAAGCAC
>NC_036871.1:17875049-17956483 GCF_002910315.2 Salvelinus sp. IW2-2015
TTTTTAGTATTGTTAGATACTAAAACCTGTCGTTTTCAGCACTCTTGGCATTTTCTCACTTAAATTTATCCTTACCATGGCTCTAGTTTTGTCTTTTGGAATATGACACTAATGTATGAAAATGAGTAAACATTCCATTTTATGTATATACTGTAACATTTAAATTAAAACAATTTGAATTTGCAAAATAATTTCACCTGCACTGTCACTACACGTATGGTCATTTTCAAAAAGCTTGGGTTATGAGAATCAAGCACCTTTAAAGAGAACAGGCTCGTGGTAATGACTGGAGCAGAATAGTATCAAACACATGGTTTACAGGTGTCTGAAATTCCATTTGCTCCGTTCCGGCAAATTTTATGAGATGTTCTCCACTCAGCCACCTGTGAAATCAAGATGCACATTTTTGAGGATAATGTTTGGGTTAAAGTGTCTTGAGTGTCAGTTACATTGGGGAACGAGCTATACATTAATTTTTGTTAGATCAACTCTGACTAATGAGAATGTTCCAGGTGGTAATCAAGTGTACAAAGGTTTAACTCTGCATTGATATGCAATAGAAGTAACTTTGTTGACAGACGATTTTCAGGTACATCACTATGCTGTTGTAAGAGACCCTATTTTCCTGTAGGATTATTTGGCWTTTTTCACTGAATATTTAAGTTACTTGTTATGACTTGGGCGCATGCTCCAGAATGCAAATTGAACAGAATGAACAAAACTTTATCTAAAATAATTTAATTAGGTTGAAAATGAGGTCACATTTTCACAAATATTTTAAAACATGCCATTAACACAATTTACATTAAAGGTAGTGCCATTATTATACAATGAATTTAAAACATGAATAAATATTAGTCTTTGGAACAGTTCAGAACATCAGGCTAAGGCAACCCTAGATCACTTTCTAATACGCCTTTCAGAGGATGGCAACGGCCAGGCTTAACTGATTTAACTAATCAACTTCAATAGTGCTTGACTGGAGCAAATGCCTGCACACACTGTCCTTATAGGAATGGAGTTGCCTACCATTCTCAAGACAATATGCATATTTTTCATGAAAGTACAATCTATGCGTTTTTCACAAGAAGCTTAATTCTGCATTGCAAATTAACAAGAAGCATTTTCAGAGGTAGACCATGATACAAAAGCAAAGGGCTAAGTTAGTCAAAATCAATCTAGAAGCTAAAGCAGATGATCCTTCTGTGTTGAGATACTGTGTCTTCATGACCACTGACGTAGATGCATCAAGCCAAGTGATGGCAGTGTACAAATGTAGGCCCCCTAAACACTCGGTTGTACAGCTGATGTACAAAGCGTTTGACAACAGTTGCAATACAAAAAAATACTAATTTTGTGATACAACTGAGTTTGTCTGCACAATGCTTGTTATTATTTTTGCGCAGAAAAACTGTCAGGTCTAACAAAGCTGTAATATCAATAGTACAACCCGAGGGGGGGTGTAAGGTTAGCTATGAAGGGTAGAGGGGCTTTCCCAGTCCTGGACGGCAGACTCTGCTGGTCAGCCTCTCCCCTCGTGGGGTCTGACCGGTCATTAAGCGCATCAGAGTCTCTGAGGTGCCTGGTCTGATCCAAGGCTCCATGGCAACCATATCCACTGAGCCCCGGRGTTCTGGGGCACGAGGGGAAACCTGCGGAGACGCATCTTCATCGCTAGACAGGTCTGCTGGACAAGAGRGCAACCGTGAAGAGATACCTACAACCCATCCATCATCTTCTTAATACTCATTCATAGAGAGATCTTCCAGGTAGATATAGATTGTTCTATTCTGGCACACTATGACAGCCTCTATGGTTTTATCTCTATGTAATCATTGCCATCTTCCAGGGCCAAGGTCTTCACCCACCTGTTCCGAGGCCGTAGTGGCTCATAGCCTGCAGTCTCTTGGTCCTATGGTGGTTATGCCCTCTGCCATGCTGCTCAGTGTTGAGACTGGCCTCTGACTGGTGGGAGTAGTTCTCTGGCTGGTCCACAGGCTCTCTGGAGCACACCCGCTCCTAAACAAGCCAGAGCACAAGATATGATGACGGTAGRGGAATATAGCATTTTCAATGRAGAGCTGCCACTGGCCTCTTCATTTAAGAAGTGAGGCCATATTCACAATGTAGGGATCAGGGGCTGTTTGTGTCAAGCGTCTCWGTGCTGAATTAGGATCAGTTTTTCCTTTTAGATCATGATAAGTTTGCATGGACATGGGAGGGGCGTGATCTGAGATCAGCCACACCCCCCACTGAGACACTAGGAGAATATGGTCCCAGATAGAGTCTGAACTGAACTATTTGAGACTGTTAGAGGACTTACATTGTGCAGGTCTGCCCTCTTGGCCAGCCTCCTCCTCTCCCTGGCTGAGAGCTGGGGCTTCTGCTCAGGTGTGGGGGGCACTGGAAAGGTTTCACCCATGGGATCTGGAGACAAATCACTGATTAAATATACAGTACCAGTCAAAAGTTTCTTAMATKTTTACTATTTTCTACATTGTAGAATAATATTGAAGACATCAAAACTATGAAATAACACACATGGAATCATGTAGTAACCCAAAAAGTGTTATAAAATATATTTTTATTTGTTTATTTCAGATTCTTTAAAGTAACTACCCTTTGCATTGATGCAATGTAGCCACCCTTTGCACATTCAGATGTCAAATCAGCACTGCAGAGCTCTCCCTGTACTATGCCGTGCCTTGATTGTATTACTGTTGATGATATCTGGAAATGTGTTGGTCACTAATGAGACGTGGTTAAGAAAGAGTGTTTTGAATACTGATGTTAACTTTTCTTGTTATAACCTTTTTCGGTAAGACAGATCTTCCAAAGGTGGGGGAGTGGCAATCTTTACCAAGGATCACCTTCAGTGCTCAGTTGTCTCCACCAAGTCTGTCCGCAAACAATTTGATTGATTTGATTTGCTGGTTTTATAGCTCTTTGTTGATTGTTGCTGGGTGCTATCGTCCTCCATCAGCACCGGCCTGTACCCTACCTGCCCTAATCTCTCTCCTGGCCCCTTATACTAAGTCTGAATTTGTCCTGCTAGGTGACCTAAACTGGGACATGCTTAAACCACCTGACCAAGTCCTAAAGCAATGGGACTCCCTAAATCTTCCTCRGATTATCACCAATCCCACAAAGTAAGACTCCAAACRCTGAGAAAAGGCTACTCTCCTCGATGTTATCCTCACATATAATCCTGATAGGTATCAGTCTGGTGTTTTCTGTAATGACCTTGGTGATCACTGTTTTAAAGCCTGTGTTCGTAATGGCTGCTCRGTGAAACGACCTGTCCTGATTTGTCATAGACACTTGCTAAAAAACTTTAATGAGCAAGCCTTCCTTCATGAACTGGCCTCTAAAATGGTATAGAATCAGCTTGATCCCCTCTGTCGAAGACGCTTGGACCTTCTTTTTTGATATTTTCAGTGGTATTGTTAACAAATGCCCCCATAAAGAAAATGAGAATTAAAAACAGGTTCAGCCCCTGGTTCGACCGTGATCTTRCAGAGTTACTCCACCTCAAAAATTGCATTTAGCGAAAGGCTCGGCAGACTCAAGCTGACTGGCTMTCGTTCAGGCAAAGAAATAAGTGTACTCAGGCTATCCGGAAGGTCAAAATGAGTTACTTTAAGGAGCAGTTCTCTCTCTGTGGGTCTAACCCAAAGAAGTTCTGGAAAACGGTTAAAGATCTGGAGAATAAACCTTCCTCCTCACAGCTGCCCATGTCCCTTAATGTTGTTGATGTGGTTGTTACTGACAAGAAGCACATGGCTGAGCTCTTTAATCACTCATTAAGTCAGGATTCCTATTTGACTTAATTGCCCGTCCAACATTTCCTCATCTCCCACCCCTTCTAATGTGACTATCCCCGATGCTTCTCCCTCTTTTTCCCCTGCCCCGCTACAAAGTKTCTCCATGCAGGCAGTCACTGAGTCCGAGGTGCTAAAGGAGCTCCTTAAACTTGACCCCAAAAAAMCTCCATCTGGTTAGACCCTTTCTTCTTTAAGGTTGCTGCCCCTATCATCGCCAAGCCTATCTCCAACCTTTTTAACCTGTCTCTCCTTTCTGGGGAGGTTCCCATTGCTTGGAAGGCAGCCACAGTTCGTCCTTTATTTAAAGGGGGAGATCAAGCTGATCCTAACTGTTATAGGCCTATTTTCATTTGCTCTGTTTATCAAAAAGTGTTGGGAAGCTTGTCAATAATCATCTGACTGGCTTTTTTGATGTCTATAGTATTCTCTCTGGTATGCAATCTGGTTTCCTCTCAGGTTATGGATGTGTCACTGCAACCTTAAAGGCCTTCATATATGTCACCATTGCCCTTGATTCTAAGCAATATTGTGCTGCTATTTTTATTGACTTAGCCAAAGCTTTTGATACAGTAGCTATTCCATTCTTTGTGGCCGGCTAAGGAGTATTGGTGTCTGAGGGGTCTTTGGCCTGTTTGCTAACTACTCTCGCAAAGTGTGCAGTGTATAAAGTCAGAAATTTTCTGTTCAGCCACTGCCTGTCACCAAACTATGTAGTGTGTGTGTTGTTTGTCTAATATTTAATAATTAAAGAGCAAAAGGTCCCGCAGGAGGCCTTTTGCCTTTTGTTAGGCCGTCATTGTAAATAAGAATTTGTTCTTAACTAACTTGCCTGGTTAAATAAAAATAAAAATGACAGCTTTGCACACTCTGGCATTCTCTACACAGCTTCATGAGGTAGTCACTGGAATGCATTTCAATTAACAGGTATGTTTTGTCAAAGTTAACTGTGGAATTCTTTCCTTCTAAAATCAGTTGTGTTATGGCAACAAAGCTCAAATAAGCAAAGAGAAACGACAGTCCATCATATACTTTAAGACATGAAGGTCAGTCAATTCGGAAAAATGTGCAGTCACAAAAACCATCAAGTGCCTAGGATAAACTGGCTCTCATGAGGACCGCCACAGGAAAGGAAGACCCAGAGTTACCTCTGCTGCAGAGGATAAGTTCATTAGAGTTACCAACAGAAATTGCAGCCAAATAATGCTTCAGAGTTCAAGTACAGACACATATCAACTGTTCAGCGGAGACTTGCGTGAATCAGGCTTCTGGTCGAATTGCTGCAAAGAACCACCATAATAGGACACCAAAGAAGAGAGACTTGCTTGCGGCAAGAAACACGAGCAACTGACATTAGACCGGTGGAATCTTTCCTTGTTCTGATGAGTCAAATTGGAGAATTTTTGTTCCAACTACCAATGTCTTTGTGAGACAGCAGAGTAGTGAACGATTCCATGTGTGGTTCCCACGTGAAGCATGGAGGAGGTGGTGACACATGATTTATTTTGATTCAAGGCACACTTAACCGCAATGGCTAACCAAGCGATTCTGTAAGCGATACCATCCATATCGTTTGCGCTTAGTGGGTACTATCAATTTTGTTTTTCTTCAACAGGACAATGACCAAGAACACACCTCCAGGTGGTGCAAGCGCCTATTTAACAAGGAGAGTGATGGAGTGCTGTATAGATGACCGACCCAACCCAATTGAGAGAGTTTGGGATGAGTTGGACAACGAGAGTGGAGGAAAAGCAGCCACCAAGTGCTCAGCATCTGTGGGAACTCCTTCAAGACATTCCTCATGAAGCTGGTTTAGAGAATGCCAAGAGTGTGCAAAGCTGTCATCAAGGCAAAGGGTGGCTACTCAGAAGAACCTAAAATATATTTMGATTTTTTTGGTTACTCCATGATTCCATGTGTTATTTCATAGTTTTGATGTCTTCGCCATTATTCTACAATGTAGAGAATAGTAAAACCCTTGAATGAGCAGGTGTCCCAACTTKTGACTGGTACTCTAGTTAGTGGTGTGATTCTCAAGACACTCTTTCCCTTACAAAAACTGGGGKRTGTCCCAAATGGCACCGTATTCCCTATATAGTGCACTACTTTTGACCAGAGCCCATAGRCCGCCGGTCAAAAGTAGTRCACTATTTGGGAAATAGAGTGCCATTTGGGATGCACMCCATGTGTTATTCCCAACGCACACCTTCCCTTACTACACAGGGATAGTAGTGAACCACAAGGGGCCTACCAATGAAGGCACTGTCAGACTCCAACAGGGAACCTCTCATAGGATCCCCCACTGCATTCCTCTGGGGAGAACAGTGTACAGGCTTAGTGACACACACACACACAAGCTGTACAGCAAATAAAACACTGTACGTGGTTCAGTGCACTAGCTAAATGAACTGGTCAGTATAAACTCACCAAATAATGGTTTTGTTGCTGGGGTGGTGACAGGTCAAAACAGTCTGTAAAATGCAAAGACAAATGATTTAAACCCCTTACAAGGCCTGATAAGTTAGTTATTGATAGAGCAGTCAACGGGTCGGTGATCAATGATGATTTAATAGTGAGTGTTTAGGCACTGAGCAGTGAGGTTGATATTGAGGCTGTGGACAGTGAGTAGAGGTTGATATTGAGGCTGTGGACAGTGAGTAGAGGTTGATATTGAGTCTAGACAGTGAGTAGAGGTTGATATTGAGT
Source organism: Salvelinus sp. IW2-2015 (assembly GCF_002910315.2). Lineage (NCBI taxonomy): Eukaryota > Metazoa > Chordata > Actinopteri > Salmoniformes > Salmonidae > Salvelinus > Salvelinus sp. IW2-2015. The sequence goes on from NC_036871.1 coordinate 17,881,577, forward strand.
CTGTGGACAGTGAGTAGAGGTTGATATTGAGTCTAGACAGTGAGTAGAGGTTGATTTTGAGTCTAGACAGTGGAGTGAGTTATTGATATTGAGTCTAGACAGTGAGTAGAGGTTGTGATTTGGTCTAGACAGTGAGTAGAGGTTGATATTGTGTCTGAGGACAGTGGAGTAGAGGTTGATATTGAGTCTAGACAGTGAGTTAGAGGTTGATATGTGGTCTAGGACAGTGAGTAGAGGTTGATAAGTGTGTCTGGTGGGCAGTGAGTAGAGGTTGATATTGAGTCTAGACAGTGATAGTAGGGTTGATATTGAGTCTGTGGACAGTGAGTAGAGGTTGATAATGTGTCTGTGGACAGTGAGGAGAGTTGATAATGTGTCTTGGGACAGTGAGTAGAGGTTGATATTGAGTCTAGACAGTGAGTAGAGTGTATTTGAGTCTAGACAGTGAGTAGAGGTTGATATTGAGTTCTAGACAGTGAGTAGAGGTTGATATTGAGTCTAGACAGTGAGTAGAGGTTGATAGTGTGTCTGAGGACAGTGAGTAGAGGTTGATAATGTTGTCTGTGGACAGTGAGTAGAGGTTGATATTGGGTCTAGACAGTGAGTAGAGGTTGATATTGAGTCTAGACAGTGAGTAGAGGTTGATAGTGTGTCGTGGACAGTGAGTAGAGGTTGATATTGAGTCTAGACAGTGAGTAGAGTTGATATTGATTCTGGGACAGTGATAGAGGTGATATTGAGTCTAGACAGTGAGTAGAGGTTGATATGTGTCTGTGGACAGTGAGTAGAGGTTGATAATGTGTCTGTGGACAGTGAGTAGAGGTTGATATTGAGTCTAGACAGTGAGTAGAGGTTATATTGAGCTCGTAGACAGTGAGTAGAGGTTGAATTGTGTCTGAGGACAGTGAGTAGAGGTTGATATTGAGTCTAGACAGTGAGTAGAGTTGATATTGAGTCTAGGACGATGAGTAGAGGTTGATATTGAGTCTAGACAGTGAGTAGAGGTTGATATTGGTCTAGACGTGAGTAGAGGTTGATTGAGTCTAGACAGTGAGTAGAGGTTGATATTGAGTCTAGACAGTGAGTAGAGGTTGTATTGTGTCTGAGGACAGTGAGAGAGATGATATTGAGTCTAGACAGTGAGTAGAGGTTGATATTGTGTCTGAGACAGTGAGTAGAGATTGATATTGAGTCTAGACAGTGAGTAGAGGTTGATAATTGTGTCTAGACAGTGAGTAGAGGTTGATATTGAGTCTAGACAGTGAGTAGAGATATTTGAGGCTGTGGACAGTGAGTAGAGGTTGATAATGTGTCTAGACAGTGAGTAGAGATTGATATTGTGTCTGAGGACAGTGAGTAGGTTGATATTGAGTCGTAGGACAGTGAGTAGAGGTTGATATTGAGCTTGATGGACAGTGAGTGAGGTTGATATTGAGGCTGTGGACAGTGAGTAGAGGTTGATAATGAGTCTAGACAGTGAGTAGAGGTTGATATTGTGTCTGAGACAGTGAGTAAGGTTGATATTGTGTCTGAGGACAGTGAGTAGAGGTTGATATTGAGCTGTGGACAGTGAGTAGAGGTTGATAATGTGTCAGACCGTGGATAGAGGTTTGATATTGTGTCTGAGGACAGTGAGTAGAGGTTGATATTGAGTCTGACAGTGAGTAGAGGTTGATATTGAGTCTGAGAGACAGTGAAGTAGGTTATATTGAGTCTAGGACAGTGAGTAGAGGTTGATATTGAGGTCTAGACAGTGAGTAGAGGTTGATATTGAGTCTGACAGTGAGTAAGATTGATATTGTGTCTGTGGACCACGTGAAGTAGAGGTTGATATTGAGTCTAGACAGTGAGTAGAGGTTGATATTGAGTCTAGACAGTGAGTAGAGGTTGATATTGAGTCTAGACAGTGTGTGTGTTTGGTGATAATGCTGCTGACCGTCAACAGGTTCTCTCAGGCTGTTGATCCTGCGCTGCTGCACCCTGTAATCAGCCCGTCTCTGGATGTCCACCCTCTGTCCAGCTCTGTCCCTAGGGGGCTCACAGTAACCATGACCTTCCTCCTCTCTGGAATCAACATCTGCAGCACAAACAATGACTTCTCCATTCAATACTGAATAACATCACTGATCACCCTGGTAAAGAGTAGTGCACTAAAAAAGGAAAGTGTGACAGGGGATCTACACAACCCCAGTTGCTGCATTTGTTTCATGAACACTGTGCTGTTAGATTTCATGTATAACAATCAGTGCCCTGAGTTATGTGCCAATGGCACCCTATTCCCTATATAGTGCACTTCTGACGAGACCCTACATAGGGAATAGGGTGCCATTTGGGACCGGCCCAGTATTCATCAAACAATCGCTGTATTCCTTCACCTCTGTATCGGAGCCGTAGCGAGTCATGGATCCTATGCAGGTAGTTGGGATCTGTGTTCCTGGAGGAGGGTCTCATGACAGGGGCCTGCAGCTGCAGTCTGGCCATGTCAAATACATCCACCTGGGGCCTGTCCCTGAGCCTGGACACAGTATCGGTCAGCCTATAGATAGGACACTACAACTAACACACAGCCTGGACCCKTGGCTTGCTGAAGCCATGAGAACAACAGTGGAGGGCATCACCTCAGCCTTACCTGTCACTCATAGGTGAGTCCAGCTCCTCCCACTCTGACTGCAGAAGCTGGACCTCCAGACGTTTCTGCTCGCTACGCAGCTGTCTGCGCAGCACYGACAGTTCACTGATCACACCCCGCTGGTCTTCTGGCATGCACAGACAGACATCAGAATCTCAGAAATTGAGAGAAAACAGTTTAACTACTATGTATTGTATTATTGTGGGAGTCAGTGTTACCGGCAGCTCTCAGCTGGTTCCAGCGGGCTGGGACTGGAGGGGACTGGAGCCCTGATAGAGAACGCTCCTACAGGGAGAAGAGAGGAAGGAAGACCAGGCCCAGTCATTCTCCACTAATCACTCCTCACAGTCAAACTATTTCCCTCAATGGTAGTGTGGAAGAGGACATGCTGTGGGCTCTGGAAGTCACTCACAGACAGGGAGACGGCAGTAGAGCGACGGCTGTCTATGGACGGAGGTCTGGGGGTGTACTGGGGAGCCTGATACCTCTTCTGGAGGGTGGGGATGGGGGGTGACGGCTCCCTTGGTACCTTTTAGACAAACAACCACAATGTCATCACTTAATCTGTGTCCCGGACACAGATTAAGTGGAGTACTTTAAATGGAGATTCTCCATTGAGCATGATTTCTAGTCGAGGAATAGGCTTAATGTGTATTCGATGTTCAGAGGGTCAAACAGCGTTTTCCAGTCAGCTCACCTCCTCTAGACGTGCTTGTCTCTCCTTCTCATACTGCTTCTTCAGGGCAGAGTTCTCCTTCTCCTCTGCCTCTTTCTTCTTCCTCTCCGCCTCTTTCTTTCGCTCCTCAGCCAGACGGACCAGCTGCTCATTCTTGGCTTTTTGCTGGAGGGAGAAAAACCTTGTTCAGTCCTCTGAAATATGTGTGTGTTACAATAAAGATTTCCTGAACCGAATGACTCATGTCATATGATAGCATTCAGCTGATTGACATGTTACTCATACTAGTAGCGAGAGTATTGCAGTGTAACCTAACGCTAAAGCTCCCTTAGTGAATCCAAGCCCTGGTCCAGTTAATACTGACCTCCATCTCCTTGCGTTTCTTCCTGTCCTGTTCTTCTTCATACTCTCTCTGGATGCGTTCCCTCTGCTCAGCCAGCCTCTTCTCCTCCTTCTCCTCCTCCAGCCTCTGGCTCTCTCGCTCCATCGCTTCCTTCTTCTGCTTCTCTTCAATCTAGGCAGCAGGACAGACAACCAGGGTAATCACTGAGTGTGTACGTGTATCCAATCACATATCTTAGCTGACTAAGGTAAACCAAACCATCAATGCGCATCAGTACAACATTGTTATTTAAGCGCTGCAATAAGCTTTTTTACGTGACTTAGTGAATTTCAGCTGATGATGTGAAAAGACTATTTTAGCCACACAGTGCCGAGGCGGGACATCCAGTACCTGTTGTTTSAGGTAAGCCTTGTGCTTGTCCTGTTCGTGGACTTGCTGTGGTGTGGGCCGGTTACCAAAAACACTGCCTCTGGCAAACAAAGGAGCCTGAACAAAACCTGTTGACAGAAACCCACCAGACAAAATAACATGTTAGCTAAGCCTGACACAGCGAGCTGGACAGGMTGGCAGGGTGCCACTACCACTTTGGGTTGAGTCCTAAATGGCCAATAGGGCTCTGGTCGGAAGTAGTGAACTATGTACGGAATAGGATGACATTTGGGATGCACCCTTCCTCTCTGTCCTGTTGCATATGCCTTATAGAGAATCACATCAATGTGAAAGCCCCTGTATCTACCTGAGACTCTGTGGGTGGAGGGAGGTCTGGTGTCCTCCTCTCGGAGTACTGTCATGGTGGCTGTCGCCATCTTCTGCCATGTCTCAGGGTTGATGTAGGCCTCCTCATTATGCTTGTGCATCTGGTGCAGATCGGCTGGTGACAATTCACATGATTAGTAATAATCTTTACAAAGGTTTTAAATATTACACATTCTTCCCTCTGCACTCAGTCTCCAAACGTATGTCTACTGAAAGGTGAAAAAACACAGAGAATATGTGGACCATAGTGTGGAGGGAGGGAWGTCGCAGAGGGAACGTACTGATGAGGTTGCCCCTGCTATCTCTGAGGGGTGCTCCTCCTCCCCCTCTCCCCCAGGGGTCGTGGTTCTTCATGTCTGCCTCCAGCTTGGCCTCGTAGCGATCCCTCTCCTCCCTGTCCAGCCTCCGCCGCTCCTGTCTATCCTGGATCTGCAGTCAGGTTTGGATGGAACACTTTCATTAGAATACCAATTATCCAAAAATGACGTTCCCTCACAGGACAAATAAAGTTATTGAATTCTGTACAACCCAGATGTGCTTTTGTCTTCACTGGTCATGTAAAGAGGACAATAGAAAAGAGTGCAATKGTATATTGATAGGCATACCTATTGGTATATTGCTATGAGAATGTCTGAGGGAATGGGTTCAGAAAAACAAATCTGATTCTACAACACATCTACATGTAACTGCCAAAATAAACACACCAACACAAATGTCTTAATAGGGACTTTGGGCCATCACGACCCAGAACAGCTTCAATGCMCCTTGGCATAGATTCTACTAGTTTCTGGAACTCTATTGGAGGGATGCGACACCATTCTTCCATGAGAAATTCCATCATTTGGTGTTTTGTTGATGGTGGTGGAAAACCCTGTTCAGGCGCCGATCCAGAATCTCCTATAAGTGTTCAATTGGGTTGACATCTGGTGACAGATGGCCATGGAATATGGTTTATATCGTTTTTATGCTCATCAAACCATTCAGTGACCACTAGTGCCCTGTGGATGGTGGCATTGTCATCTTATGGGGTCATAGCCATGGTAGCCAAAATAATGGCCTGACCAGCATTTTTATTCATGACCCTAAGCATGATGGAATGTTAATTGCTTAATTACCCCAAAACCACACCTGTGTAGAAGCACCTGCTTTAAACATGCTTTGTATCCCTCATTTACTCATGTGCATGAATTATTATGGCAGGACTTATATGTTACCTGGCAAAAAAGCTGACTCCTCCCTTTCCTGGTGTCTCCCTGCCAAAATAACACACTGTGACGAAATGCATGCAAGCATTGAGGAGAAAGACACGGCTGCCTTCCACAATCACATTCAAAATGTACCTGTTGTCTCAGTGCCTCCTTGTAACTTAACACACACTGTTTAGATGGCTTGATCTGCTCGGCGGGAAATCCTCCAATCCCTGAACCCATGATAGCAGCGTCACTGGCAGGTCTGCTGAAAGAGATAAAAAATGTACAAATGTTTTCCTTTGTGTTCACTACTATGAAATACGTCCATGTAACAATTTGAAATTATCAATACTATGCAAAAAGGTATGGCAAACGGGAGGTACACAATTGATGTGGTTTGTCACATTTCACGCATTGATGCAATTCAATCTATCACTGAGAAAGATGTTCAGATTGCCAGAGGAGAAGGGAGAGAGAGAGAGGACAGTTATTGGGAGAAAGAAAGATAGCAGATGTAAGGGAGGAGGGAGAGCTCAGAGCTGTCCAGAGCAGACCAGTGCAGGCTGCAGTCGTCACTCAGCAGGGAGGGAACAACAGTCCTGTCTGTCCAGAYGGCCAGTGAGCATGACCTTCTCAGAAGTCCAACACAGGGCACAAATAGGGTAGCTTTAGAGGTGGTGCCCCCTACTGGTGAATAGAGAATACTACTCACCACCTGAAGAGACTAGCATCCTGTCCAGGGGGAAATTGTACATCAAGCTGCCTCATGCTACAGAAACAGGAGATAGGCTCCTGCCCTATGGGCCACTTTGGCTCGGACAAGGCTTACTTACTGAAGAGTGGATTTTGAAGGGAAGAGACAGGATAAGATGACTAGTAGGGTACTTACTGTGGGGGCTCTGGATGGCTGCTCCCACTGTGCTGACTGGGAGGGCTGTGCTGTGTCTGGCTGGGGTGAGGYCCTGCAGGAGGAAGGCTCAGGTAGGACACAGGCTGCCCCCCTCCTGTCAGCGGGATCTGACCATCTAACATAGAACCACCAAACACTAATAAACATACTTTCAGTCAAACCAATGTACACCTCTTTCTAAGTGTATAGCAACATGACATGGGCTCATTTCCTAGCTAACACACATGAAATATGTAACCCAATACATATTATATAATACCACAAAACACAAATTAGGCTAGATCATAGAACATACGCTTTCACTCCAATCAATCTATTTTTTTTACTAGTATTTAACCATTTGAATCTACTGATGTAGCTTGAATATTTAACTGAGACTGGTAGTGCTTACAGTTGGCCAGGTTAGGGTCCAGTGGATTCCTTGCGCCATGGTAGAGGTAGACCTTGTCATAGGGACTTCTATGTGCATCTGCCAATGTGGATGGTGGATGAGGAAGGAAACCTGGAATCCTGAAACAGAAATTCTAAATCATACAGCAATGTTTAATTTTGTCAAACAATCTAGTGAATGTATCAGATTGAATAGATCAGGCGTGTATCCCAAATGGCACCCTATTTCCTATATAGTGCACCACTTTTGACCAGAGCCCTGGGTACCATTTAGTACGCATATGAGGATTACTGCTTCTTCGCTACCTGWGGGTGTCCATGCTCCTGTGAATGGCCTGGCTGTAAGGGGAGATGCCTCTACTGCTGAGGCCCAGGTCGTGGCTGTACTCCAGCAGGGGGGACTGGAAGGCCACGCGGGGCTGCTCAGGGGGAATCTTCTCTCGGTTTGCCTCACTGGGTCTCCGACCCCTCCCATTTAACTCATCACCTGGTACRTCCACAGCTTGGCCTGATGGGTAAAAGCTGTCTTTTCTCTTTCTGGCATGGTCGCCACCATTCACTGCTCCAAGCGGTTTGATCCAATCTGCCTGTTTCTCCGGGTCAGTCGACCCTGTCACAGCAACTCTGAGCTCCAAATCCTTCTCTCTAATAAGACAAAGAACATAGACTGTTCATGAGGTTCTCCCCACTAGTAAGCAGCAGTAATTCGGATCTTTTGTCCAATTATTAGGCAAAAGATCTGATCAAATTGGTCAAAAGACCAATTAGTGGCAAAAGATCAGAATTTGGCTGCCTGTGTAAACACARCCTTATAAACAAATCTACCKCAGACTACAATGCTGCTAAAATAAGTCTATGTATACCCTGTAGCTCATCTCACTAAGATGGATAATGTAAGGCTTTCTTCTTCACATACAGCAGGATCAGACAAACATGAAAAACCACCTTTTCTTATTCCTCTGCTGTTCAGCTATCTGCTCCTGCAGCTCCTGCCTGTACCTCTCCTTCCTTCTCTGCAAGGCAGCATCTGCATCTGCAGCCCCTGTCAGACATGTCATATCACCACTTTTATTTATTTATTTAAATATCAACAAATAAACTCATGTAGTTAAGAAAAATCTGAACAGAATTGGTCTTACCAATCATTAGTCCGGTAGCAAATTCGGGCTCGTCCTTCTTGGTAGAGGATCTGGATCTTCCATTGGGTCTCATCCCTGCTTGTACCTGCAGCCTGGCAGATAGGACGTCAATAAGCACTCACAGTACACTTAGACTTTACAGATAGAAAAATACTGAGCAATAAGTGTCTATGTTTTAGTGAAAGTGTGTGTTTTTTKAGTCTGATTTTAGGCTGGTTTGGGGATTTCATATGATTTTATTGTACGAGAGGATTCTAAATCTCTACAAATAGCTGGCACAAGAAGCTTGAACAAGCCATGATCTAGGCACAACAGATGACAGTATGACATCAGCCTCATTTCATTTGTACTTTTCCATCCAATGTCCCTGACAATGGAAAATTAAAACTTTAATCCAGATTAGATTAAATATTTYGGCAGTTGTTCACAGAAATGTACATTACGTACAGAAAATGCACTGYGTTAAAAATCCACAACAAAAAGAGAGCCATGACAATRCAATCGTGTTCACTTGTACCAAATTGATGTTACCACAATCAATTAGAAATGTATGTTATCAAAATTATAGGTATAGTTATTCAATACGAATAGTTTGACGTACTTGGCTTTGGGGGTTAGAGATGATGTCCCCCAGCGTGCCTCTAAGTAATCCTCATCGGGAACAACAGACCCGTTAGTCTCCTTCCTGTCTGCATAATGACTCGTCTCTGTGTAGTCRTCAGGCAGCTCAACTCTCCTGTCCCTGAGCCTCGATATGTCCCTGCGCAAAGAGGAAGGTTAACAATACTTTTTCAAACATAGAACTAGAGTCAAGCATATAGCGAAGACCATGTCAGCAGAAACAATTAACCCATTACATAGCTAACATCTGAATCCATTACAGGTAAGTGCAACATCATGCTTTGTATCACAAAGGGAGTGTTTTAAAAACACCTGAAGTCCGTTTTGTAGTGTCTTCTCAGCCGCCTCCTCTCTTCTCCTCTCTCAGACCCCATCTGTCTGAGCCTCCTCCTCTCCATAAGWTCCAGATCTTCCTCTGTGAGGTCCTCCTCAGAGTCATAGTCCACTCTCACCAGCCTGGCCTTCTCTCTAGGAAGGAGCAGTTCATCCTCAGGCCTCAGGCCCTCCATCCTACTGCCCTCCACCAGGAAGTGTCCTCCCCTGTGCAGCCCCCTCTTGCCTTCGGTCAGCGTGGCTGTCTCTCTYCTAGAGGGGACCCTCTTAGGGTGCACCGGGGGTCTGGGGCTGCAGTGAACATCAGGGAGATCTGGAGGAGCTCTGAGAAAGGCAATCTGCTCCTGTATGTATGAGGGGGAAAGGACAAGTTTAAGATCAACTTTTGGTTCCAAGCACCCTTTWAAAAAAATTTACAGAAGAAGATTTGAGCAAATTCTCTTCTTTTACTGAGACCTGTTTTACCAGYCCTTTTGTAATAATATACACTCAGTWTACCAAACATTATATTGAGTTGCACAGCTCCCCTCTCCCCATGGACTCTACAAGGTGTTGAAAGCGTTCTACAGGGATGCTAGCCCATGTTGACTCCAATGCTTCCCAGAATTGTGTCAAGTTGGCTGGATGTCCATTGGGTAGTGGACCATTCTTGAAACACATGGGTAACTGTTGAGCATGAAAAACCCAGCAGTTCTTGACACAAAACGGTACACCTGGCCTGGCACCTACTACCATACCCTGTTCAAAGGCACTTAAATGTTTTGTCTTGCCCATTCACCCTCTGAATGGCACACATACACAATCCATGTCTCAATGGTCTCAAGGCTTAAAAATCCTTCTTTAGGGCCTCCCGGGTGGCGCAGTGGTCTAGGGCACTGCATCGCAGTGCTAGCTGTGCCACCAGAGACTCTGGGTTCGCGCCCAGGCTCTGTCGCAGCCGGCCGCGACCGGGAGGTCCGTGGGGCGACGCACAATTGGTCTAGCGTCATCCGGGTTAGGGAGGGTTTGGCCGGTAGGGATATCCTTGTCTCATCGCRCACTAGCGACTCCTGTGGCGGGCCGGGCGCAGTGCACGCTAACCAAGGTTGCCAGGTGCACGGTGTTTCCTCCGACACATTGGTGCGGCTGGCTTCCGGGTTGGATGCGCGCTGTGTTAAGAAGCAGTGCGGCTTGGTTGGGTTGTGTTTCAGAGGACGAATGGCTTTCGACCTTCGTCTCTCCCGAGCCCGTACCGGAGTTGTAGCGATGAGACAAGATAGTAACTACTAACAATTGGATACCACAAAATTGGGGAGAAAAGGGGGTAAAATTCAACAACAAAAAATAAATAATAATAAATTAAATAAATAAATCCTTCTTTAACCTGTCTTCACCCCTTCATGAACTCCCTCCCTCACGACTGCACGGCCAAGCGCAACACCATCATTAAGTTTGCTGATGACACAACAGTGTCKGTCTCACCGACAAYGATGAGACAGCCTATAGGGAGGGGGTCAGAGACCTGGCAGTGTGGTGCCAGGACAACAACCTCTCCCTCAACGTGATCACGACAAAGGGGATGATTGTGGACTACAGGAAAAGGAGGGCCGAGCACGCCSCCATTCTAATCAATGGGGCTGTAGCGRAGCAGGTTGAGMGCTTGAAGTTCTTTGGTGTCCACATCACCAACCAACTAACATGGTCCAAGCACATCAAGACAGTTGTGAAGAGGGCACGATTAAACCTATTCCCCCTCAGGAGACTGAAAAGATTGGCATGGGTCCTCAGATCCTCAAAAGGTTTTACAGTTGCACCATCGAGAGCATCCTGATGGGTTGCATCACTGCCTGGTATGGCAACTGCTCGGCCGCCGACCGCAAGGCACAACAGAGTGTAGTGAGTACRGCCCAGTACATCACTGGGGCCAAGCTTCCTGCCATCCAGGACCTCTATACAAGGCGGTGTCAGAGGAAGGCCCTAAAAATTGTCAAAGACTCCAGCCACCCTAGTGACTGTTCTATCTGCTACCGCATGGCAAGAGGTACCGGAGCGCCAAGTCTAGGTCCCAGAGGCTTCTAAACAGCTTCTACCTCCCAACCATAAACTCTCTGAAACAGCTAATCAAAATGGCCTACCCAGACTATTTGCAACCCCCCCCCCCCCCCTCGCGCTGACCAGCCCTCTGCACTCTACTCCCTCTCCCCCTTCTCTCCCCTGCTCGCACTACTCCCTCCTTCTCCTATCCCCTTCCCTCTCTTGCTCCCCTCTCCCTCCCCACGCCTCCATCTCTCCCTCCTCTTCTCCCTCCTCGCTCTCCTACTCTGTTATTATCTTATGCATAGCCACTTAATAACCCTACCTGCATGTACATAATTACCTCAATTACTTCAACACCGGTGCCCCCGCACATTGACTCTGAACAGTACCCCCTGTATATGGCCCCGCTATTGTTATTTACCCATGCCAAAGCTTTTTAGTCTCCTGAGGGAAAAGCTGTTGTCGTGCCTCTTTACGACTGTCTTGGTGTGTTTGTACGTGATAGTTTTTTGGTGATGTGGACACCAAGGAACTTGAAACTCTCGATTGAATGGGGCCGTGTTCAGCCTCCCTTTACCTGTAGTCCATGATCATCTCCTTGTCTTGCTCACGTTGAGAGAGTGGTTGTTGTTTTGTATACTCAGTGTATAATAGATTTGGCTAGTTGGAATGAACTAAGAGGCCTCAGTTGACAGAGCTATATAAAATAGGCTACACATAGCATTTCTTAGGTTACCTTTAGCAGCTCTCCTCTTCACCAAGGGGAAGGGGTGGGCCTGGTTCAGCAGCATTTACATTTTATTTCTATAATTAAGGTCCAAAATGCCAAATCAGCCCAAAGCAGAGATCATTGTTTAAAAAATATATATTTGGTAGAAGACTGCACTGACCCTTGCACTCGTACCATTCCAAGTGCTCTTGTTTATCGCACACAGTAAATATGTGGCCATGTATGTACAGTGGGAGAAACAAGTATTTGATAACACTGCCGATTTTGCAGGTTTTCCTACTTACAAAGCATGTAGAGTGGGTAATTTTATCATAGTTACACTTCAACTGTGAGAGACGGAATCTAAAACAAAAATCCAGAAAATCACATTGTATGATTTTTAAGTAATTAATTAGCATTTTATTGCATGACATAAGATTTGATACATCAGAAAAGCAGAACTTAATATGTGGTACAGAAACCTTTGTTTGCAATTACAGAGATCAGACGTTTCCTGTAGTTCTTGACCAGGTTTGCACACACTGCAGCAGGATTTTGGGCCACTCCTCCATACAGACCTTCTCCAGATCCTTCAGGTTTCGGGGCTGTCGCTGGCAATACGGACTTTCAGCTCCCTCCAAAGATTTTCTATTGGGTTCAGGTCTGAGACTGGCTAGGCCACTCCAGGACCTTGAGATGCTTCTTACGGAGCCACTCCTTAGTTGCCCTGGCTGTGTGTTTTGGGTCGTTGTCATTCTGGAAGACCCAGCCACGACCCATCTTCAATGCTCTTACTGAGGAAGGAGGTTGTTGGCCAAGATCTCGTGATATGCTTCACAGTTGGGATGGTGTTCTTTGGGTTGTACTCATCCTTCTTCTTCCTCCAAACACAGCGAGTGGAGTTTAGACCAAAAAGCTCTATTTTGTCTCATCAGACCACATGACCTTCTCCCATTCCTCCTCTGGATCATCCAGATGGTCATTGGCAAACTTCAGACGGGCCTGGACATGCGCTGGCTTGAGCAGGGGGACCTTGCGTGCGCTGCAGGATTTTAATCCATAACGAGCGTGCGTAGTGTGTTACTAATGGTTTTCTTTGAGACTGTGGTCCAGCTCTCTTCAGGTCTATTGACCAGGTCCTGCCGTGTGATTCTGGGCTGTCCTCACCTCCCTTCCTCATGATTCATTTCGCCCACGAGGTGAGATCTTGCATGAGCCCCAGACCGAGGGTGATTGACCGTCATCTTGAACTTCTTCCATTTTCGAATAATTGCGCCAACAGTTGTTGCCTTCTCACCAAGCTGCTTGCCTATTGTCCTGTAGCCCATCCCAGCCTTGTGCAGGTCTACAATTTTATCCCTGATGTCCTTACACAGCTCTCTGGTCTTGGCCATTGTGGAGAGGTTGGAGTCTGTTTGATTGAGTGTGTGGACAGGTGCTTTTATACAGGTAACGAGTTCAAACAGGTGCAGTTAATACAGGTAATGAGTGGAGAACAGGAGGGCGTCTTAAAGAAAAACTAACAGGTCTGTGAGAGCCGGAAATCTTACTGGTTGGTAGGTGATCAAATACTTATGTCATGCAATAAAATAAAAATTAATTACTTAAAAATCATACAGTGATTTTCTGGATTTTTGTTTTAGATTCCGTCTCTCACAGTTGAAGTGTACCTATGATAAAAATTACAGACCTCTAAATGCTTTGTAAGTAGGAAAACCTGCAAAATCGGCAGTGTATCAAATACTTGTTCTCCCCACTGTATGTATGCTGACAGGTTACACATTTGTAAGTAACAACTATATAACTTTTGCATTGTAATAATTAATTACCGAGCATGAAGTGTCTGTAGTCCAGACGGAGCTCTTGATGTAACTTCTGTTTCTTCCTCTCATAGTCTTTACCCAAAGGTAAACTTAGACAACAACTCTCCTCTGAAAAACAGGATGGTATACATGAAATAAAAGACTTCCCATTGGTCAGGATCTAGATCTACTACAAAGTATCTTACAAATTGGGTTCATAACTTTATGAAAACCTGCTCTTTCCATGACAGACTGACCGAGTGAATCCAGGTGAAAACTATGATCCCTTATTGTCACTTGTTAAATCCACTTCAATCAGTGTGGCTGAAGGTGARGAGACAGGTCAAAGAAGGATTTTTAAGCCTTGAGACATTTGAGACATGGATTGTGTATGTGTGCCAKTCAGAGGGTGAATGGCYAAGACAAAAATATTTAAGTGGCTTTGAATGGGGTATGGTAGTAGGTGCCAGGCCAGGTGCACCGGTTTGTGTCAATAACTGCAACCCTGCTGGGTTTTTTACGCTCAACAGTTTCCTGTGTCTATCAAGAATGGTCTACTACCCAAAGAGACATCCAGCCAACTTGACACAACTGTGGGAAGCATTGATGTCAACATGGGCCAGCATCCCAGTGGAATGCTTGACACCTTGTAGAGTACATAGCCAGACAAATCAAGGCTGGTCTGAGCACAAAAGGAGGGGGTGGGGGGATGCAACTCAATATTAGGAAGGTGTTCTTAATGTTTTGTACACTCAGTGTATACTGTACCTTTCCCTTGTGCCGTGAACGACTTAAATGGAGGGATATTTTCATTGAGTGTGTGGTCATAGGTCTTGTGATCTTTTGTCTGTTGATCCAGCCACAGGTCAGAAAATTGCAATAATTTGCTCAGCTGTCACCAAACACAAAGTAGCATGCATTTCACCCATGTCCAAGTGAGTCATTCCACCTTAAAAAGCACAAGAAAGAGGTTTGACACCCACCATCTCAGATTGTTCTGAAATAATTTCTGTTGACAGAAAATATAAGTTTAGCATTCCTGCAACATTACTTTGTTGAAATATAAATGAATATCTGCTAAATTAACCTAATTGATTGCACCCAAATTGTCCATTTTAATTTATAGGATTCATATAACGTTGTTAAATATAGCACCTAACATCTGATTTGGACCCCGCTTTTTTCTGACAATGAGTTAGACATGAGAAATCCAAAGAAATGGTCCCCCAGAAAAATGTCTCCCCTGTTCAGAGAAATTGGTTATTGAAGTTGTTGGGTTTATGTCCCATCCTAAATCCTGATCCTGTTCTGACCAATAGATGGTGCTGTTCCTGCTATTAGGTGATTAGATWWTTTTTTWAAGAATCCCCCCATCGTTATAAAGGGATAGTTYACCCAATTTACAAAATTACACATTGGTTTTCTTACCTTGTAAGCAGTCTATGGACCAGAGGGCTATCCTCCGAAGCAAGTTTGAGCAGTTAGCGAGGTAACTTTAATTAACTGAGTTAAACTCTGTATAACCGGTAAAAAGAAAGGGGCGCACCTTTTAGCAAGGTACATTTCTATGGCAACAAATCCTTCAGAACTAACCTGCTCCGGGGGAGGCTAACTCCACTTACCCTGAATTAAATGACTGAGCCACGAGTTGAGGACCAATWAAATCAGATTCCCTTCCTCCTGCAAAGATTGTCATCATTCCCTTCATTTKCAGAAGATGACTGATTAAATATGTTATTAATCAAATTTGTTGTGTGTAAAAAATAAAATAATGTTAAAATATATCACATTACACATTTAGTAATGAGAGAATGTATTTTWCACTTCACACAGTCATACTTTTGTATAACTTATTGATAGAAGTGGGKGAGAAAGGTGTTTTTGGTTGAGCATTGATAAGCACACCAAAGTCTGCATTAACATTAATAAAGACAACACTTCTAAGCCCATTTCACACCATAGCCTACTGAATTTGCAAGCTTTCTTTTCTTTCATTTTGACTTCGGCACAAATGAAAATGTGTCACCGACTCATCTGTGGATTGATGTTTCAGCATTGTCTCAATGAAGAGTTCTGCRTTCGACTAGCCATGTGCGACATGCATGCACATTTACAAGCCTGCTAAAGTTAGMGGCAGACAGACAAGCAATCTATTATCTWAATTTCTCAGCGATCAAATTATTTTCAACAAAATAATGCATATCTTATCTGTTTCTAACTACAKAAACKATTTCAGAACAATCTGAGATGATGGGTGTCATGGCTTGCTGAAATTACATGGAACGACCCAAGTCCAACATTTTCAGCATTCTATCACCACAGTAAAAATAAACACTGAAACACACCCTTATTTCCAGGTAAGGTGGATTTTGTATTCTCTGCTACTCTGGCCTTCTGTTGCTGGATGGATTTCTTAAGTTCATTATCCATCTCCATTTATAATGCAGGCTCACTGTGAAAGTGACAGTGACACAATTAAACAATGTCTAATAATACAGCTCAAATGTACTTGCAAACAGTATAACATTTACATTCTAGCCATTTAAGAACTTCTGGGTGAGAATATAATGTTACCTAGTTAGTAAATAGTAACGTCAATGAAATAGTTAAATAGTGATGTTGTTGACGTTAGTAAGCAATGTCATGAATTGTAAACATTTAGCTAGGTAGCTAACCTTAGYTAGTAGCAGCATTTTGGACTCGACAAAACAGCCTCAACTACAGACAGACAGTTTAACTTTGGTCATATTTCCCTAAAGTTATCTAGTTATGCTGTTGTAATATCATCTGATCATATTGCTGGCAAAGTATGATAGGTAGCTAACGTTACCCAGCTCGCCAGAAATGGCCCGCTGTCTCTTTAATTTCGGTTGTCAAGCAACCACTGAACACAAAAGTAATCTTAACGTTACCTCGCTAGCATTTAGGCCATACCTTACCTAGCTAACAAGCAAGCTACGCAAATGATGTTACACGAATTTGTTAGAATCTTTATAAACTAAATTAGCGAACGTTAGTTAGTTACCTGTTGTCTATAGTTAACGTTAACCTGATGTGTAGCCAGCTAAAGTTAGCTAGCTAAAACAAATCAACGACAAATGCATGCGAGACAGGCATAGATGGAAGCCTGTTGCGGAGTTGGTTTTCTATATTAAAATGACATAAACAGTACTCACCATTTGTGCAACCAAGATATCTACTGGGCTTGCGAACTTTTGCTACTCAGCTAGCTAGCTCAAACTACAAGGCAACAGCTGCCAACTAAGTAGCAACAGCCAGGTAGCTACAGTAGCACGTTAGCACCGTAAATTTAGCTCGCGCGCCCACCCAGCACCACCCTTCTAAAATATGAATTGTGTAACTAGATCTGCCAGATTCCTCCCAAGTGCAAGTGTGTGCCCTTTGCTGTCTTTATTTTTCACCAGTACTGGTTCTTTCATAGAGAACTGATAGTCCTAAATATTCTTCAATATTTTCAGAGCAATGACTGTATCTTGTCAGCTACTAACCAGCAGCACTGCAAGTGACATRGAAAAAAGTATTCACTTGACCACTTTGGTCTTCTGCGCCATYTAGCGCCCCCGCCATCAATCCATTTGACAAATTCATCCCTCATGAAACACTAGCATAGGTTGCTGCGCGGTAAACCACCGCTTTACCATTCATTTCAATGGAAGGAAAGCCATGAGCAGTGGAAAGGGTGGTTTTGGGCGGTGCGAAGGTGGGCGAAAATTTTCGCCAACTTTATGCAAATCACCAGCGGTGACCGCTGGGCGATGACCAATCAGAGTGCTTCCCAGACGAATTTGACGCTGTGCAACCCGATGCTGGAGACTTTCTTCAGCAAAGATGGCTGACAAAAATACTAGGACGGAAGCAAACGTAAGTGATTATAATGTCATAACGAATCATGCAACAAAATGTACAGTTGATAGGAATATGTTAGTTAATGTAGAGACAAACGATTATGCATTTTTTTWWATCATTAASTTAATTTACGACAATCGCGATTTAGCAAGMTAGCTGACTAGCTTACATTAGCTAGCTTTACGGGTGTATTGACATTAGTATGAAATTGTAATTCTGGTTGTTTAATGTTTTAGGGACTCCTGAAACAACCAGCAAACCAGGCTGTCATCTTGTGAAACAATGGATGTAATAATCTAGCTAGCTAAAGCATTTACTGCTAATTKAATGTACAATTTTGTAAGCTTGCCTTGCTGATATTTGCCATGCAATGCAGATAGATGAAATAATGTAGATAGCTATGTTCTTGCTTATTGTGCAGTGGAGGATAAAAAATACCTGTATGCCTATGGATGTGTAGCTAGCTATCTAGCCGATCTGTGTATGGACACAAACGTTTGGTATACATATTAGTTCAGAACCTAGCCATGAACCTCAGCTATCCAGCCAGTTGTGTCAACTTCAAACAGTCTGAATGACATTAATGAAGCCTATGGATTGAGTAGAATATAATATAACTTTGTGCCAAGGATGCAAGTCGTATACATGTAGTTATTGCCATGCATGAGATCCCACATTGTAGCCTGTACATTTAATATATTCACTGATCATGTAGTCTACCTTGGCAAATAAAGGTGCAGTTCAGGTATGAATGTCTGTGATTATTTTTGTCATATCCAATACCAGGAGTATCAAATTCCAGTCTTTGAATGATTACAATTATACACTTCAACAGTGTTTACCAATCTTGGTCCTGGGACATCAATGGTTACACATTGTAACTAATAGTCTAGAAACAGGATTTAATTAATATATAAAGAAATATAATTGTTTTAAACCGTGCACTACACTTCCTATGCATCATGTTAATACTCTAAACCGGTTCATCTCAATATCTAATGCCCTTCATCTGTATTGATCTGATAAACACAGGATAGGTGTAGTATTTCATCAAATGAGAGACTTCATTTCAACCAGTAGAGAATGTGAAACGCTTTATTGAAAGTTCATTATCCAAGTGTTATAAATACATGCATTATAAATATATATAAATATTATAAATATTATAAATACAAGTTCAATCTGTACTTCACTGGACATCTGTTGTGCATTATAAAAACAGAGGAAGAAAGAGGTGGTGGCAAGAGAGGTGTAAAAGACAGAAAGGGAAAGAGGTAAGAACACAGGAGCAGGGAATGCAGCATATGATTAATGAATCACAGTGCTACCCAAATATTTTCTCCGTTTATCACAATTACATAATAGTGTCTCATCGGCCCCCGAAGGTTATCTTAAAAGTGGGTGAGGGCGATGATGGAACTGGGGGGTTAGCATCCTCTTTCACATCAAAACATATATGCAGACAAGAGACAGATGGAGAGAGATAGCATGTTTAAGCCTGGCTTTATTTTTTATTATTACATTGTTAGTCATCATAATAATCATGAGGTGAAATGCAAAACTGACCTTGGATCATTAACTCTGGGACTACTGCATCTCAGTGTAAAGCATCTCTTTAATAATACKTCCTGTTGACCTGACCAAGTGACCTCTCATCACTGATCATGCTGTGCCCTATATGTAGCCAGTTCAGATGCGGGAGGGGTTCACTGACACAGCTGATATAACCTAGAGGATTTAGGGAGAAGAGGAGAGAGGGATGAAGTGAAGAAGAGAGACTTATTGAGAAAATAAGGCATGTTAAAGAGACAGTGTTCAACAGGAATCTGTGTGTGCACAAAAATGTGCACCCCTTTGAGTCCCCAGGACCAGGACTGAGAACCACTGCTCTTCATTGGGACCTCTTAATATGTAGACAGGCTTTCATACTGTAACTCTCTTTATCTGAGGACAGAAAAACTCACAAGAAACAGACTTTATTAAAGTCAAATTACACCGCACTGAATATTGTTACTATTATCTCCATCCTCACTTCTAGGGACAGGAACTACACAAAAGTACCTGCCCTATCCAGAATAGCCTATTCTCTCACTTTGACAGTTGGGGCTGCTATACTTTCACCCTTCTCCATGGCGTTAGCTACCTACCTACAAATGCATTTGGAGTTTTTTTTTTTTACAGTGTACACTGTAGCTAGTTAGCTAATAATACATATATATKTTTTAAACATTTTCGAAATATATTTACTTACTTGAATAGGTTATCCCAGCCATTGTGGACAATTGGAAACAGAGCAGCAAAGTTTGTTTGTTACCAGAGCGTTTTAGAGGATATTACTATTGAACTATACCCATTTAATAACAAGACCTTCATACAAACTTGCTATGCTGAATTCTTGACTCACAATCGAGAAGGCTGCCAGCACGCCCGCAAGCAAGTCACAAWGGGCGGCCTAAGCCGCACTCGGCAATTTACCGCTATCTAGTGTACATGCAACTCGATGTCCGCGACCCTGCGAAAATCGAATTAGCATAATACAAAATCCCCATCAAAATCCGTCAATTTAAACTAGAAATCTGTTCTCCTCCACCTATGTCGCATCTGCGGTGAAAGGTGACAACGGTAAAGCGGTTTTTGTCAGGCCATGAGACATCCCGAAAATCGGTCTTCTCACAAAATCGTCTGTAGCGTCCAAACGGTTTGGCCTACAAACTATTATGGAAAGAATAACTTACATTAGATATGTGGTATACTATTAGATACTATTCAATGCGTTTGTATGGGCTAATAGCAGTAAAGCCAAATAAAATATATATTGACATTGATTACAACAAAAAGTTTCTCGAATTTGGGAAGACTTACAATGTAGCTAGCTAGTGGCTAATACTAGCTAATGTTGTCAACATATAATGACTTCTTATATGTTGCTGTCTCCATGCATGTACCGTTAATATTTTGACACAGCAACGTTAGAGATTCGTTAGCACACACATGTATTGCACATACTCTGTTATAGAAGTGTATAAATGTAAAACATATTCAGGTAAATTAATWATTAAATAAATTAGGTTGATTTGTGCAAGACCAAAACGCATCGTGGTACTTGTAGTCAATTTTAAGCCAAATAAACAACTAATTTATACAAATCTGACTGTAATAGGCATAGTTACTTGACACAATACGATAATTAATCTTGCTTAGTATTCGTAAAATTATTATATGTGTCCTGGTTTGGACTMATATCAAAAGATAAACGCAACTAGCACAGTTTAGAAAACTATATGTACCACAACCCATGGCAAACTACGTTTCGCCACAGACRCTCAACAGAGTCAGGGCAGCAGCATTGAGACTTACGGTTTTCAGATTTTACCTTCAAATTAAAAGTCTGCCTTAAAACGCTATGTGTATGATACAAAATCAATCATTTTTGCAGCTTTTCAATGTGCATAATGTTAAAATGATGCGACATTTTTTGACTACATGGTGGGAAAAGTTCAAGAGTATTACCACTTTGTATAAGATAAAGAATATTATAAGGTGGGTAAATTTACATTAAGTAAATTAATGTAAAGAACATATTAGCCTACTGGTAAAACATATATATACAATGACAAGCTAAGAAAATAACTCATTATTTTGATTGTATGATTCTTGTTAATTAACTGGTGTTATTGTTCAAGGATGCATTTTTGAAATGTAATGTTTAAGAAAAGTTACTGTATTTTTTGTTGTATTGCAAAAATAAATTGCACTGTACAGGAAAACTATAGGGTACAAATATAACACTGTACAGGCAAAACGATAAATTATGTGTCTATAAAACCAGGATCCAGTCTACTCACTACAGTCCTTAGAATACAAATCAGGTGAGTTTGAACAAGGTCAGGAAGTGTTGCTGGACTTTTACTGTGGTCAAACAGCTTAAAATGGAGCCACTGGACACCGATACGAATATAACACTGTACAGGCAAAACGATTGATTGTGTGTCCAGAAAACCAGGGTCCAGTCTATTCACTAGAATCTACCTTTTCCTAGTGAGCACAGAGCTATTTTATGAGGCAATTATATGTCACACAATCACAGAAACCCGAACTCACAAGTCCAAGATGCAAACATTTTGATGAATTGCGACCAGGGTTGGTTGTTAAACTCTGTGATAACCGTTGATAGGCTATAGGCATAATTGGGGTGATACCTATAGCGGCATGATCTTACTAGGATACAGCCTCAAAAAAAGAAATGGTATTTGTCTAGTCAAAATGCTTGAAATGCTCCTCAGAGCCAGATATAATAATTATCGTATAATAGGTGAGAGAAAGCGATGTGAGTTATGAGTTTGCTAGATGAATGAAAAGTGACAATCTATTCAGAACACCCTTAGTTATGGAAGTTTTGTAATTACATTATAATGTTGGTAATTTACAGGTATGCCAGTCAGTTAACACCCCATCTACTGGTCACATTGTTTACATTGTTTCTTTTAAGTAATTMTTTTCTTACCTAATCACCTGGTAATAGTTGGAATTTGGCACACACATTATAGGGAAAGSCAAGAGTGCAAGTCTGGTATGGAATGGYGTTTATTYCACATTGGAAGCAAACAAAGAGAAAGCTAAATTAGTTAATGTATAGTTTCATAATTTAGATATAGTCCTGAATCCGTCCGTCAGCAGAGTTAAAGTGACAGTACAAAAGTGTAGAAGTATGATTTAGACTCAACATGAGTTCATCGACCTCATAGCCTCAGAGAAGGTGCTGATAAAATCAAATCAAATGTGACCAAGCCTTGCTGTACTGGGTCTCATCCGTTTACTTGAAGGAAGAGGCTTGAAGAGGCGATTGGCTGTTTTGTGTTCTACGCACTCTAGTGAGTATACTGGAGTGGGTGGAGTAGAAAGTGTTGCTCAGACCTCAGTCCCCATGAAATAACACCATCAACAGACCCTACTGGGTAATCCCAACCCCACTTTTACTTCGGCACCTAGAATAGTTTTCTAATGCAAATGTAATTTAATTATGAAYATTGAATCATTGTTAATGTTTCGACAATTATTTTTCATTATCATGAACATTTTCTACTATTATGTGGGGAACTTTTATTTTGAAAATTGCTGAAATTCTATGACCCGGAAGTACCCTTTTTAGTGTTGCTGACGAGACGCTGGTCGTTCGTTCATGAAGAAGAAAAGACAATCGCTTCCGTGTTGTTATCGGTTGTTATTCTGGCAAATACTAGCTTAGTACTTGAGTCMAAGCGGGATTGCAAGGCAGTTATTTGGTGGTTAAACCATTATGGTTTTGTAGGATCAATACATAGTATAGTTTTATTCGCCAGAATGTCGTTGCTACAGGGCTCCAAGAAAAAGGACAAGCGTATTTTGTCCGGTACCTGCCCAGATCCGAAATGCCAGGCGAGGCTATTCTTCCCTGCTTACGGTTCGATTAGCATTGAATGCACAGAGTGTGGCCAACGCCACGAACAGAATAATCTTTTAAATGTGGAAGAAGTAACTGATCCAGACGTTGTGCTTCACAATTTGTTAAGAAATGCCCTACTCGGTGTCACTGGGGCACCGAAAAAGGGAACAGAGCTGGTGAAAGTGATGGGGCTTTCCAACTACCATTGCAAGCTCCTTTCTCCTATTCTCACAAGGTATGGAATGGATAAGCAGACGGGAAAAGCGAAACTGCTGCGGGAAATGAATCAAGGAGAAATGTTCGACTGTTCACTTCTAGGCGACAGGGCGTTTCTAATTGAACAGGAGCATGTATCTACGGTTGGCTATGGCAAGGACAGATCCGGGAGCCTGATATACCTTCACGACACTTTGGAGGAGATGAAGAAAGCAAACAGCAACAAAGAATGCCTCATTCCTGTTCATGTGGATGGAGATGGACATTGTCTTGTTCATGCTGTGTCCAGGGCCCTGGTAGGCAGAGAACTGTTCTGGCATGCGTTGAGAGAGAATTTGAAACAACATTTCAAACAAAACTTGGATCGCTACAAGGCACTCTTTCAGGATTTTATTGATGCAGCCGAATGGGAGGACATCATCAACGAATGTGACCCCCTGTTTATCCCACCGGAGGGTGTGCCACTGGGACTTCGGAACATTCACATATTCGGCTTGGCCAATGTGTTGCACCGCCCCATAATCCTGTTAGATTCACTGAGTGGAATGAGGAGCTCTGGGGATTACTCTGCAAGTTTTCTCCCTGGGCTTGTGCCGGAAGAGCAGTGCAAAGGAAAAGACGGGAAGTTTAACAAGCCTATATGTATCGCCTGGAGTAGCTCAGGGCGTAACCACTACATCCCTCTCGTCGGGATAAAGAACACCCTTCTCCCCAAGCTGCCAYCGAGGCTTCTCCCCAAGGCATGGGGAGTGCCACAGGAGCTCATCAAAAAGTATATAAAGCTGGAACAAGATGGGAGCTGTGTCATCGGGGGAGACAGGAGCTTACAAGACAAGTATCTGATGAGACTGGTCAATGCCATGGAGGAAATCTTCATGGAGAAGCATGGCATCCACCCCTCCCTTGTGGCAGACGTGCATCAGTACGTTTACAGACGGACTGGTGTGATCGGCGTCCAACCCGAAGAGGTGACGGAGGCTGCCAGGAAATCAGTCATGGAAAACCGGCTACATCGCTGTCTGATCTGCAATGCACTCTCTGAGCTTCATGTTCTACCAGAGTGGCTGGCTCCAGGTGGTAAGCTCTACAACCTGGCTAAATCCACCCACGGAAAGCTCAGACCTGACAAGAACTACAGCTTCCCGCTGAACAAGGTTGTCTGCTGTTACGACCCTGAGAGGGACATCCTCATTCCTGACTACAAGCTGAGCTCTTTGAACACATGCAACTGGTGCCACGGCACCTCCGTGCGCCACATCCATGGCAACGGCTCTGTGGTGTATCTGGATGGAGACAGAACCAACACCCGTTCCCAGGGGGGCAAATGTGGCTGTGGCTTTAAGCACTACTGGGAGGGAAAGGAATACGACAATCTACCAGAGGCTTTCCCCATCACTCTGGAGTGGGGTGGGCGGGTCGTGCGGGAGACTGTGTACTGGTTCCAGTATGAGGTTAATGTGGACCTGAACAGCAATGTGTATGATGTCGCCATGAAACTGGTCACCAAGCATTTCCCTGGGGAGTTTGGCAGTGAGCTCCTAGTGCAGAAAGTGGTGAACACCATTTTACATCACACTGCCAAGAAGAACCCAGACGAGTATAACCCAGTCTCCATTGACGGGGCGCATGCTCAGAGGCTCACAGACGTGGTGGAAACCCAGCAGGCTGTTGTCACACAGCCACCGACTAAGATCATACTAACTGGGCAGAAATCAAAGACCATTCACAAAGAGGAGCTCACAGTGAGTAAGGCAGAGCGGAGCCTTCAGCAGAGCATCAGCGAGCAGGCCCTAGTGACCCAGAAGAGGAGGACGGATCGACTGAAGCAGGAGCAGAAGGGACGGGGCAGGCCACCCTCCCCAAGTGCTGCTCAGGAACATTCCTCCTCCGCCCCAGCCACACCCACCAAATCCTCMTTCTCCCCCACTTCCAGCAAGGAGAAGAAGATCCGTGTCACCACTAGCGATGGGCGGCAGGCCATGCTCACTCTACAGGCTCAGACCACCTTCTCTGAACTCCAGAGGAGCATTGCTAATGAGTTCACCATGCCTCCAGCCCAGCAATGTATCCGACATGGATTCCCACCCAAAGAACTTTTCCCTCCCAAGGATGGAGCAGAGAATGAACCTGTGGCTCTCCAACACGGGGACAGGGTGACTGTGGAGATCCTGAGAGGTCCAGAGAACCGCAAGGCATCCGCCCAAAGTGCTTCCAGTTCCTATTCAACCCTGCATTCCCTTCTCTCTGTGAAGAGTGATGATCCAGTGACTTCCAGCAGAATGAATACTAGCAGAGAGCTGCAGGACAACATTGACCTTGAGATGTCCTCCCTCTGTCTCCTAGCAACCTTAATGGGTAAGAAAAGGGAAGGGTGCGGAAAGGTTTTAGTATTCAAGTCAATAGTTAGGCTGTCATTATTTACTGCTACAAAAGAAAGACACGATCTCGCAACACGTAAGTGACAGAGGAGTCAAGCAGAACACTGCTGTGATGTCATTACAAAAAGTCAAAAATGACTTCCGGTAGATGGACAACTTGTWTGTTGATTCACCTTTTTAGACTAGACCAATAGTTCCAGGCAATTAGTTATCTAGTCTTAGAAGCGTCATGCCTTAGATCATCCCAGTAAATATAAGGCCAGCAACTGAATGTGATAGGTGTGAGAGTGAGAGGATAGTATATAGGTGTCGCAGACAGTAGCTTTACACAGCATAAGGRCATGCTGTTCTTGGATTGGTTACAAGAAGCAGGATGAATGACAAAGTAGCCTAATACAGGTATTGAGTGACTGGGTGGGCTTGTCATGGATGGATCAAGGCTCAATCTTTTCCATTTGAAATTATAATTCTAATCTATTCCAAGTGCTTTCTGTGTAGCCTACATCCCCAACATGGCATTCGGTATTCATTGAAACACATTTAGCCTCAGGCAGAGAGAAGAATGGTAGATTTGATATCCACCCCGCCCTACCAATGTTTTTGTGATCAAGGGGAGAAATCGCTAGTTTATTTGCGCTAGTTGGCTGTACCTGCACCTAAACTCCAGTATTTCCTTCATAGCTTGTTCTCCATCTTCTTTTTAAATAGGGAGACAATTTGTTTACAGCCTTTTATTTCCATTACCAWAACTTGTTTTCTCATGTCTGTCTCTTGTCGAATCWCAATACATAAGAATCGTAATACATATCGTATCGGCAATTCACAGCCCTACTATTTTTACTACRGAATTTGAATTTTGATCAAAAGCACACATTTCTCTGAGGAATTTAAGTGTATTAATTTATTTTCATGTTTCACATGCTAATTTTAGTATGTTTTATTCATATTCAGGAGAAGATGTCTGGTCATATGCCAAAAAATTGCCTCACTTATTCCACCAAGGTGGAGTTTTCTACAACATTGTGAAGAAAGATATGGGTATGTAGTCATGTTTTCTGTTATAGGCTTTATCCTCTTACCAATTTGTKTAACTTAAATGACAGCTACGGTATATTAAACTTTGCATCTAATATGTACTGATCTGTGTTTATGACCATCTATAATGTATCTTGTCTCATCTGCAGGCCTGATGGATGGCAAGCACTGCACCCTCCCACACCTGACTGGAAAGACGTTTGTTTACAACGCAGCAGAGGAGCGTCTGGAGCTGTGTGTGGATGCAGCGGGACACTTTCCCGTGGGCCCTGACGTGGAGGACCTCGTCAAGGAGGCCCTGGTGCAGCTCCGCTCTGAATCTGCCTCTAGGAGTCGCGAGGGAAGCCCCTCTCACAGCCTGCTGAGGCTCGGGAGTGGAGGTGTGGTGCGCAAGAAGGAGCAGCTCCAAAGTGTCAACGCCTTCCAGGGTAAGGGCCACTCCCTKGGCAGCGCCCCAGGCGGCTCTCCCCCTGAACACAAGCCCATCACCAGGCAGCACAGCAGCGGGGTGGAYCTGAGCGCCAGCGCCTCCAAGGGACCTGACCTGTCTGACATCTCAGAGGACGCGACCAAGGAGTTGGTGCGCATGGCTCCCGGTTTTGTCACCATGAAAGACAGCCGACACCTGGACCCTAGTATGATCGAAGAACAGAGGAAAAAACTACARGAGATGGTCTCATCCATCCAGGCCTCCATGGACAGGCACCTGAGGGAGCAGAGCAATGCAGGGGCAGGCATTGGGGGCCCTGCAGAGAGGACAAGTGGGGCTAAGATGAGTGCTTCCCAATCTGCCCCAGGGGCAGGCATCAAGGAGGCCTCTTCTATGGACGTATCTACTGCTGGTGCTCATGGCACATCAGTGGAGGCAGGGAACAAGCCTGATGGAAAGGAKGCAGGGTCAGAGGAGCTGGAGGAAATGGATAGCCAGGATGCAGAGCATACCAATGCCCTGGAGCCAATGGATCATTCCTGATGGGAAAAGGGCCTGGTCCTATACTTTTCTCAGTCATGATCATTCACCCGTCTATCTGGTTGGCATTAGTGTGGGAATGCTTCAGGTTGTATCCAAGCTTTGGTATTCATTGTGTTTTGTTGTCTTTACTGCATGATTGACAAAGAGGTTGACTGTTTCTGCCTTTGGTGACAGTCTAATGCTATTATACAGAAACATGCACTGAGACCCAAGGAGCAAYGCTGCTTCCTGTGTGTGAAATACATCCATGTACATGTCCTCCAAGTCTTAAAGGTCCAATGCAGCTGTTTTTATCTGAATATCAAATCATTTCTAGTTAACAATTAAGTACCTTACTAACCATGTTTCCATTCACAGTTTTTATGTGAGGAAAGTCATACTGTATAAAAAAAWWAAAAAATAATCACAATAGTTGTGGTGGAAATAGGAAGTTCCGGTACAATTTTGTAAATKCCACAGATAATTTGTTCTTTTGACATGGTGGGATCTTTTTGTGTCGGTAAAATTAATTCTGAGAGAAATGGCGGTGGAAACGCCTTTATTCGTRAATATTGATATAATAACCATCATATCAAAGTACATTTGGAGTCATGCGATAACATGGTGTGTGGTCCTCAACTCCTCAACGCTACAACTCGGGAAATTATGCAGTTTATCAGGCTATGGATGAAATAAGTTATGATAAACTTCACAGGCTGGTGAAAGTGCACAGTATGAGCTTGATCCTCCTTTCCAATAAATGTAGAGGGTCTTATTCTGGTGACATGATGATCGATGCTTGACTGCCGTTTGACAAATAAAAAGATTCTCTCGCTTATTCATAATAAGCACATCATGTAGACTAACCTACACGCAGAGCCTACCTGCACTGTATCTGCGAGCTGTTGGCTAGMGCGCACATACCAAGACCAGAGTAGGCACATTTGCTATTTAAATCAACAGTTTTGTCACAATCTGTAGAGTTGAAAATGCGATGGAAACACATTGACCGATTTTTATTCGRTACATGAAAACATAAGCAACAAAGTACATGTTGTCTGCACTACATCATCACTCACTGACCTTTATCCGCAACAAGTCAGATTGGTGGAAACACCACTGGTGGGAAAATATGCAGATTTTCTTTATGCAGATTTTTAGCAGATTTTCATGAAAATCTGTCGCCAATTGGATGGAAACCTAGCTACTGTGATTGTTTTCAATTCAAAAGGTCAACAAAAAACAAAAACGCTTCTTAGGAAAGAGCAATTTCTCAAGCAATATTTTTGCAAGGACTGTTGGAGTGGGGAAGGGGAAAATGGAAAACTAKCTGTTATTGGCAGAGTGATATGAAACTCTTATTGGTCTATTAACTAATTTACCACCTGGTGATTTCACCAGGCAGRCCTAGACACCATCCCACCAAATCACGCTGAAATTTTAGGTGGTCTTTTCAAACAGCTCATACACTAAAGGGGCATTATCATTTTCACAGGATTATTCCAACCTCATAGTGTGGGATTGTATATAAAGCAGAGGAAAATGTTGGACTGCACTGGGCCATTAAGACAAGAGGGAGTAGAAGAGCTTGAGTTAAGATCCCATCCCACACCAGCATTGTAATGACCGCAAACATCCGCTTCAGCAAAGTGCACACTGTAAAGACACTAGCCCTCAAACATGATTACCTACCATCACGTTTATTGCTTTACCAACATATTTGCTTTACCAACACATTGCTTTAAAACAACAGTGAAATATTCCAAACTAAGYTTATTTTCTTGAACGTTGCTCCCCATATGAAGGTTTGCTGTCTTAATTCTTGAAGGAAGGAGTTACGTGCCCTTATGATAAGTAACAAAAATCAACATTTGTTGTTGAAAAACCTTGTGAAAAAGCTTTTTTAGTTTGGATTTGTTTTTGAAAAATTGTATAAGAATTTAAAGATTGTTTAAAATGTAATTTAGATGAATGCCATTTCAAGTGAAGCACTGTTCTGAAAATAACTCAGTTTATTGGTGGAAATTGGTGAATTTATTTTGCTGGTTTGTAGTGATTGGGGATAATGCCTGTTGATTCTTTTGGGTTCAAGGTTCATGCTACTTACTGGTTTGAAGTTATTTATGCTACTTTTCATATTTCTCATGAAACCCAAATGAGTGGCCCAAGTTAAGTGTGCTGTACGAGTGCTGAACTACTTGATGTGGAACTGTATTCTATTGGAAGGCCCAGCACAACATAGTACACACACCTGGGAGTACTGTATATTCCACTACTCATATGCAATTTCCTCAATCACTTTTTGGACTTTAGTGAATGATTGAATGCAGTGCAGGATTTTTTTTCGAAATACATATCTWAAGTAAGACTTGATTTGTGAATTTCTTTACCATATACAGTGCCTTCGGAAAGTATTCAGACCCCTTGACTTTTTCCACATTTTGTTAGGTTACAGCCTTATTCTAAAATTGATTCGTTTTTTTCTCTCCTCAATCTACACACAATACCTATAATGACAAAGCAAAAACCGGCTTTTAGAAATTTATGAAGATAAAAAAAAACTGAAATATCACATTTACATAAGTATTCAGACCTTTTACTCAGTACTTTGTTGAATCACCTTTGGCAGCGATTACAGCCTTGATTCTTAAGTATAACGTTACAAGCTTGCCACACCTGTATTTGGGGAGTTTCTCCCATTCTTCTCTGCAGATCCTCTCAAGCTCTATCAGGTTGGATGGGGAGCGTTGCTGCACAGCTATTTCCAGGTCTCTCCAGAGATGTTCGATCGGGTTCAAGTCCGGGCTCTGGCTGGGCCACTCAAGGACTTTCAGAGACTTGTCCTGAWGCCTCTCCTGTATTGTCTTCGCTGTGTTTTTAGGGTTATTGTCTTGTTGGAAGGTGAACCTTCRCCCCAGTCTGAGGTMCTGAGCGCTCTGGAGCAGGTTTTCATCAAGGATCTCTCTGTACTTTGCTCCGTTCWTCTTTGCCTCRATCCTGACTACTCTCCYAGTCCCTGCCACTGAAAAACATCCACACAGCATGAWGCTKCCACCACCATGCTTCACCGTAGGGATGGTGCCAGGTTTCCTCCAGCCGTGGCGCTTTGCATTCAGGTCAAAKAGTTCAATCTTGGTTTCACCAGACCAGAGAATCTTGTTTMTCATGGTCTGAGAGTCTTGATGTGCCTTTTGGCAAACTCCAAGCGGGCTGTCGTGCCTTTTACKGAAGAGTGGCTTCCGTCTGGCCACTACCATAAAGGCCTAGTTGGTGCAGTRCTGCAGAGATGGTTGTCCTTCTGGAAGGTTCTCCCATCTCCACAGAGGAACTCTAGAGCTCTGTCGGTGACCATCGGGCTCTTGGTCACCTGTCTGACGAAGGCCGTTCTTCCATGGTTGTTCAGTTTGGCTGGRCGGCGAGGTCTAGGAAGAGTCTCRGTGGTTCCAAAYCTCTTCCATTTAAGAATGATGGAGGCCACTGTGTTCTTGGGGACTGTAAATGCTGCAGACATTTTTTGGTACCCTTCCCCAGATCTGTTCCTCGACAATTCTGCCTCGGAGCTCTATGGACAATTCCTTCAACCTCATGGCTTGGTTTTTGCTCTGATATGCACAGTCAACTGTGGGACCTTTATATAGACAGGTGTGTGCCTTTTCAAATCATGTCCAATCAATTGAATTTACCACAGGTGGACTCCAATCAAGTTGTAGAAACAAGGGGTCTCCTGGGTGGCGCAGTGGTCTAAGGCACTACATCGCAGTGCTAGCTATGCCACCAGAGATTCTGGGTTCGAGCCCAGGCTCTGTCGCAGCCGGCCGCGACCGGGAGGCCCATGGGGCGGCGCACAATTGGCCCAGCGTCGTCCGGGTTAGGGAGGGTTTGGCCGGCAGGGATATCCTTGTCTCATCGCGCACTAGYGGCTCCTGTGGCGGGCCGGGCGCAGTGCACRCWGACCAGGTCACCAGGTGTATGGTGTTTCCTCCGACACATTGGTGCGGCTGGCTTCCGGGTTGGATAGGCATTGTGTCAAGAAGCAGTGCGGCTTGGTTGGATTGTGTTTCGGAGGACGCATGGCTCTCGACCATACGGACTCGGGAGACGCATCGTCTCTCCCGAGTCCGTACGGGAGTTGCAGCGATGAGACAAGACTGTAACTACTACCAATTGGATACCACGAAATTGGGGGGTAAAAATTAAAAAAGTTGTAGAAACATCTCAAGGATGATCAGGATGCACCTGAGTTCAATTTTCGAGTACTTCAGTTTAAAAAAAAAAAAGAAAAATGTGCAAAACTTTCCAAAACCTGTTTTCGCTTTGTCATTATGGGGTATTGTGAGGAAATTGATTTAAACTCAGCAAAAAATAAGTGTCCCTTTTTCAGGTCCCTTTCTTTCAAAGATAATTTGTAAAAATCCAAATAACTTCACAGATCTTCCATTTCATTGTAAATGGTTTAAACACTGTTTCCCATGCTTGTTCAATGACCCATAAACAACCTGTGGAACGGTCTTTTAAGACACTAACAGCTGTAGGCAATTAAGGTCACAGTTATGAAAACTTAGGACACTAAAGAGGCCTTTCACTGACTCTGAAAAACACCAAAAGAAAAATGACCAGGGTCCCTGCTCATCTGCATGAACGGCGCTTAGGCATGCTGCAGAGAGGCAGGACTGCAGATGTGGCCAGGGCAATAAATTGCAATGTCTGTACTGTGAGACGACCTAAGACAGCGCTAGAGACAGGACAGACAGCTGATCGTCCTCGCAGTGGCAGACCATGTGTAACAACACCTGCACAGGATCGGTACATCCGAACATCACACCTGCTGGACAGTTACAGGATGGCAACAACAACTGCCTGAGTTAGACCAGGAACGCACAATCCCCATCAGTGCTCAGACTGTCTGCAATAGGCTGAGAGAGCTGGAATGAGGGCTTGTAGGCCTGTTGTAAGGCAGGTCCTCACCAGACATCACCGCAACAACGTCACCTATGCGCACAAACCCACCGTCGCTGGACCAGACAGGACTGGCAAAAAGTGATCTTCACTGACATGTCGCGGTTTTGTCTCACCAGGGGTGATGGTCGGATTCGCGTTTATCGTCGAAGGAATGAGCGTACACCGAGGCCTGTACTCTGGAGCGGATCGATTTGGAGGTGGAGGGTCCTTCATGGTCTGGGGGGTGTGTCACAGCATTATCGGACTGAGCTTTTTGTCATTGCAGGCAATCTCAACGTATGCGTTACAGGAAGACATCCTCCCCTCATGTGGTACCCTTCCTGCAGGCTCATCCTGACATGACCCTCCAGCATGACAATGCCACCAGCCATACTGCTCGTTCTGTGCTGATTGTCAGTGTTATGACATGGCCAGTGAAGAGCTCGGATCTCAATCCCATTGAGCACGTCTGGACCTGTTGGATCGGAGGGTGAGGGCTAGGGCTAGGCCATTCCCCCCAGAAATGTCCGGGAACTTGCAGGTGCCTTGTGGAAGAGTGGGTAACATCTCACAGCAAAGAACTGTCAAATCTGGTGCAGTCCTTGAGGAGGAGATGCACTGCGTACTTAATGCAGCTGGTGGCCACACCAGATACTGACTGTTACTTTTGATTTTGACCCCCCCTTTGTTCAGGGACACATTATTCCATTTCTGTTAGTCACATGTCTGTGGAACTCGTTCAGTTTTGTCTGTTGTTGAATGTTATGTTCATACAAATATTTACACATGTTAAGTTTGCTGAAAATAAACGCAGTTGACAGAGAGGACGTTTTTTTTTTGCTGAGTTTATTAATACATTTTAGAATAAGGCTGTAATGTAACAAAATGTGAAAAAGTCAAGGGTCTGAATACTTTCAGAAGGCACTGCACAGTCGTGGCCAAAAGTTTTGAGAATGACACAAATATTATTTTCACAAAGTTTGCTGCTCAGTGTCTAGATATTTTTGTCAGATGTTACTATGGAATACTGAAGTATAATTACAAGCATTTCATAAGTGTCAAAGGCTTTTATTGACAATTACATGAAGTTGATGCAAAGAGTCATATTTGTAGTGTTGACCCTTCTTTTTCAAGACCTCTGCAATCCGCCCTGGCATGCTGTCAATTAACTTCTGGGCCACATCCTGACTGATGGCAGCCCATTCTTGCATAATCAATGCTTGGAGTTTGTCAGAATTGGTGGGTTTTGTTTGTCCACCCGCCTCTTGAGGAATGACCACAAGTTCTCAATGGGATAAGGCCTGGGGAGTTTCCTGCCATGGACCCAAATATCGATGTTTTGTTCCACGAGCCACTTAGTTATCACTTTGCCTTATGGCAAGGTGCTCATCATGCTGGAAAAGGCATTGTTCGTCACCAACTGTTCCTGGATGGTTGGGAGAAGTTGCTCTCGGAGGATGTGTTGGTATCATTCTTTATTCATGCTGTGTTCTTGGCAAATTGTGAGTGAGCCACTCCCTTGGCTGAGAAGCACCCCACACATGAATGGTCTCAGGATGCTTTACTGTTGGCATGACACAGACTGATGGTAGCGCTCACCTTGTCTTCTCCGGACAAGCTTTTTTCCGGATGCCTTTTTTCCGGATACCCCGTCCTCAGCAGTCCAATCCCTGTACCTTTTGCAGAATATCAGTCTGTCTCTGGTGTTTTCCTGGAGAGAAGTGGCTTCTTTGCTGCCCTTCTTGACACCAGGCCATCTCCAAAAGTCTTCGCCTCACTGTGGCTGCAGATGCACTCACACTGCCTGCTGCCATTCTTGAGAAGCTCGGTACTGGTGGCCCCGATCCCGCAGCTGAATCAATTTTAGGAGACGGTCCTGGCGCTTGCTGGACTTTCTTGGGCGCCCTGAAGCCTTCTTCACAAAATGTTACCACTCTCCTTGAAGTTCTTGTGATCCAATAAATGGTTGATTTAGGTGCAATCTTACTGCAGCAATATCCTTGCCTGTGAAGCCTTTTTTTGTGGAAAGCAAGATGACGGCACGTGTTTCTTGCAGGTAACCATGGCTGACAGAGGAAGAACAATGATTCCAAGCACCACCCTACTTTTGAAGCTTCCAATCTGTTATTCGAACTCAATCAGCATGACAGAGTGATCTCCAGCCTTGTCCTCGTCAACACTCACACCTGTGTTAACGAGAGAATCGCTGACATGATGTCAGCTGGTCCTTTGTGTGGCAGGCTGAAATGCAGTGGAAATGTTTTTGGGGATTCAGTTCATTTGCATGGCAAAGAGGGACTTTGCAATTAATTGCAATTCGTCTGATCACTCATCATAACATCTGGAGTATATGCAAATTACCATCATACAAACTGAGGCAGCAGACTTTTGTGAAAATGTATATTTGTATCATTCTCAAACTTTTGGCACACTATATATATATATATATATATATAATATATATATATATATATATTAATAAGTATATATATGTGTGTGTGTACATAGTTCATGTTGATAGATGATAAGGAAAGATGCATCAATTCAAGAATAGCTGATAATTATTTTTCCATGAACCGCCTGCAGTTTTAGTTGTTTGTGAACATGCAATGCTAGCATTTTATTATTCATTTGAAATAATACATTTACGTTTGCACTTGGAATTCAAGAGATGGAAATAAGGCGTGTTGTTGTGCAGGGGTGTGTTGAGCCCTATATGCTACCTTTATTGCTCATGGGAACAACTAATGGGAACATTAGTTAGGATTAACCTTGGATGACCCAAGCATAGAAATAGAATGATTCATTTTAATTATTTGGCACCAACAATCAGCTGGTATTACTAAGAATATTATGTCTAGTTGCTTTATTGCTATTCTAGTTGCTTTATTGCTAGAATTTCAACACAACATCCACAATTAGAATCACTCAAAAAAGAACTGGGCCAATGGGATATATTAAAGTGCTTTCAACATGTATGCCTAGTTGGTGAGTGTGACATGAGATGTCTTGATCTTTTGGTGCAGAAYGTGATGTATCCCTTGAGAAGTCATTGAAAGAGGTGTCATGGAGAAGGTACATTTGGTATCTCATAAACACAAAACTACATCTCACTGTGGTGTTTGAAGTATATTTCCAATTGGTTGTTCATCCAATGCAGTTGAATGTAAACTTATAGGCAAACTGTGTAGTAACATGTTGCATTCAGATCAGTTTTTGTGGAATTAAATTCCTCTCCAGACATAAAACCTAACTCCTGGTTTGTTTGTTGGAATTTCAACCAAAAAGTGGGTTGCAGTGTTGATAGGCCCCGGCCTCAAAAGGCAGAGGTCTCACGAATTGAGTTTACACTTTTGTTGCCAACCAAGATTTTGGAGTATTCCAGATCACCTTGTTGTTCTAGAATGACATGGTAACTTTGGATGCTGCCATTATCAGCTTATGGCCTTAAATCATTCAGTCTTACTGAGTTTTGGCCTGACTTCTGGACAGGGTTTCTTATTATGGCAAAAAGCAGTTCTATTTGTACCGGCCAAAAAAAACTATTGCAGGTAACATTTTTTTTAAAGCTTCATGGCTTTTCCTTTGAGTGAACAAAATGTCAAACCCAGCACTTTCAGAAAAAGAGTGACTGTTAGAATAGAGCATGTACTAGCTAAACTCAAACAAATATTGATATTTTCAGTCCAAGGAAGAATAAAAAGGAAATGTTAAACTTGCCTAACTCAGACAACACTGATTTGACAAACTTTAAGTTTTTTTTTTTTGAGACTGCTGTACTAATTACATATATTGTAAGCCAGTTGTATTATAATAGTATATATTGTAGTATACTTTGATCTGTACAGAAACTCAAGTTATTCAGTAAAATGTTTAGTTAACTTTTTTTCTTGTTTGCTAATAAAAGATTGAAGATACCACAGCTACAACATTGCTGTTTGCATGTGTGATGACTTTTTAACCCAACAATAAAGTAATTGCTTCACAATKTTGTATTGTGGTCACTAATACTGCCTTAACTACTTGCCTTTGAATTCACTTTATATTTTTACTTWAAAAAAATCTATGTAGACCCACTTGATCAATAGCCTATGTTTGATCTCATAATCTTAAAGTTWGTTTCTTTGTGACTGCTGTACTTATATTATAATACGTTATGTGGTACTATACTTTGATCAGTACAGAAACTCAAGTTGTTCAGTAGCCTATGCTTGATACCATCAACCCTGAGCTTTGTGCACGCATTGAACGTGTATGTGCCACGCTACACGTCGATGTTTGTCTGTAGTTTAGCAGGTCTAGCTTAATTTCCCCAGGGAGGGGTCACTGCATTGTGGCTTACAGCCAAGAATGTGACAGTCTATCAATTGGATTTATGACACGCAATAATACGTGCAATGTTCTCTGTTATCTGTCGTTGTACTACAAAAGTCCACCAGGTGGTAGAATTGCATCAACTTTCAAATATAAAAAACATTGCATCTGCATACAGCTTTTGGCTGTTCATATGTAATTGTAAGATTTTCATGAATTACTTGTAGWCCAAAAGCTATTGTTAGTGATACAGGTGTTGTCGTCGGCTTTTGAAATACACAGCTGCCTGAAAATGAATTTGATACATTTCACAGCGCTGATTTGACAGATACTTTGCGATTCTGACCAATGAGGAGAGAGTCCGCGTGCGCTGCACCGGGGTGGGCGCGAGATTCGGCGGGATAGACATTTCTGAACAAGTGTCCCCCAAGAGACCGTACCACCACGGATAATTTAAATAAGTCTAAAGGAGATGGGATGTGAGTAGCAAGATGAAGACATGAGGTGGAAACAGAATATAGAATAGTGTTTGATCATCAGTCATAAACTCAACCACATGAATAACAAACATAGGATGTTTTGTAAATTGTTATTTGAGCTAACTGGCTCAGCCAAGTAACTTAACGTTAACCGTAAGAAGGTATAGCTAGTTTTAGCTAGCCAGACTGATTAGTTGGCTAATTTGTAGACGTTCGCTTCTTACTAGCTAGCCACCTAGTTTCAAGTGTAAACGTTTTATTGTCACRTGCACAGGATACAGCAGGTGTAAAACAGTACAGTGAAATGTTTAACTTKTGAGCTCTTTCCAACAATGCAGAAATAAAGGTAGCTAATAATATACCGTTAGATAAGAAGAACACACGTAAAATACAAAGAGAAGCACGATCATGCAGTTATATTCAGGTCAGTGCCAGTACCAT
Organism: Salvelinus sp. IW2-2015; assembly: GCF_002910315.2. Lineage (NCBI taxonomy): Eukaryota > Metazoa > Chordata > Actinopteri > Salmoniformes > Salmonidae > Salvelinus > Salvelinus sp. IW2-2015. The sequence continues at coordinate 17,919,133 of NC_036871.1, forward strand.
TATTACAATGTGCAGGGGTCCTGGAGTGATTGAGGTAGGTATACACATGTAAGCAGGGGTAAAAGTGACTAGCAGCAGGATAAATACCAATTATAATAATAATCAATAATAGAACAGGTAGAAAGTGGCTGGTAGCAGGATAAAGACTAGTGGTAATAATAATAAACAATATAGCATCAGCGAACCTTAATAGTAATCACTTAAAAATATATACTGTATATTGTCACATACACCGGATAGGTGCAGTGAAATGGGTTGTTTTACAGGGTCAGCTAAAGTAGTACGGYACCCCTGGAGCAAATTAGGGTYAAGTGCCTTGCTCAAGGGCACATCGAGAGACGTTTCACCTTGTTGGCTTGGGTATTGGAGCCAGAGTATGTGGTGTGAGTCTGTGGTGAATGTGGGTGCATGAGTGTGTATGCGTGAATGAGAAGAGTGTAGGTGTGTGTCTGAGTGGTAGAGACCTGTCGTTGASCATAGAGACAGAGCAGGTAGTCTGTGGGAGTGCAGGGGTAGTAACTATTCAACAGTCTTATGGCCCGTGGAAAGAAGCTGTCTCGGAGCCTGTTGGTCCGAGACCCGATGCTCTAGCACCRCCTACTGGACGGGAGCAAGGAAAACAGCCCATGGCTCAGGTGGGTGGAGACGTTGGAAATGTTTTGGGTCACTAACAGACACCGTTTGGCRTGAATGTCTTGGATGGCTGGGAGCTTGCCCCCAGGGAMGCACTGGGCTGTCTGCACCACCCTTTTTTAGGGCCTTGCTGTCGATTGCAGAGCGGTTGCCATACCAGGCAGTGATACAACCAGTCGGGATGCTTTCGATGGTGCACATGTAAAAGTTCYTGAGGATCTGAGGGCCTATGCCAAATCTTTTCAGCCTCCTGAGGGTGATGAGGCGCTGTCGTGCCTTCTTCACGACTGTGCGAGAGGACCATGTTAGCTCTCGACCCRGTCCACTACAGCCCCATCGATGTGGATGGGGGCGTGCTCGCCCCCGTGTTTTCTCTAGTCCACAATTAGCTTCTTGGTCTAGCTGATGTTGAGGGAGAGGTTGTTGTCCTGGCACCACATTGACAGGTCTCTGTCCTCCCTATAAGCTGTCTCATCGCTGTCGGTGATCAGGCCTACCACYATTGTGTCGTCAGCAAACTTGATAAAACAATTACAATAACAATTCTCTATAAATTTGGACTGAGTGCACTGAGCACCTTGGACCCTGTGTCAAGAGTACCTTTTCTATTCACTCTTTTCCCTCTGTTTGTTAAGAATAACCTTGTCATCCTKTCTGTTTCTAGGAGTACTGGCAACCTAGTTTTGAGTTTCCTGTTGAACAACAGCTCTGCCGGGGAGACGGACCATGTTTTAGTGGAGTAGCCCTGTAGTTTAGCAAAGCTAGATACATATCTTTCTTAAGCAGTRGTTTCATTGTTTTGACACCGTACTCGACTAACCCATTAGACTGTGGGCACAGTGKGTTGGATGTGACATGCTTGAACCTGTACAGTTTAGCAAAATCACTGAAAGTTGAACTCATGCGTTGTCCGTATGGACTACCTCTGCTCCCCTATGACGAGCAAAGAAGGACTTAATGTGAGTTAACACCTGACTAGCAGGAATGTCCTTCAGCAAAGCTCTCTGGGTAATGAGAGTAATAGTCCATCAGTAGAACATAGTTCTTGCCTTCAAGAGAAAAGAGATCTATTCCTACTTTGCCCCATGGTCTCATTACCTCTTTTTCCTCAACCCACATTGGCTCTGCTCTGTTTTGACTGCTATTTATGGCATGTTTCACAAACTGGYTGCTCTATATCAGCATTCATCTTGGGCCAGAATAACACTGCTTTTGCATGTCGTTATGACTTTTCTATCCCTAGATGGCCTTTGTGTATTTTGACTCAACATGTTTTTCTTAGTAACACACTTGGTATCACAATTAGAGGTCTACCGATTAATCGAATGTGCCGATTAATTGGGGCCGATTTCAAGTTTTCATAACAATCGGAAATCGGTATTTTTGTACACCTTTATTTCATCTTTATTTAACTAGGCAAGTCAGTTAAGAACACATTCTTATTTTCAATGACGGCCTAGGAACGGTGGGTTAACTGGCCTCGTTCAGGGGCAGAATGACAGATTTTTACCTTGTCAGCTCGGGGGATTCAATCTTGCGAGCTTACAGTTAACTAGTCCAACGCTCTAACCACCTGATTACATTGCACTCCACGAGGAGCCTGCCTGTTACGCGAATGCAGTAAGAAGCCAAGGTAAATTGCTGCTAGCATTAAACTTCTTATAAAAAAACAATAAATCAATCATAATCACTAGTTAACTACACATGGTTGATGATGTTACTAGTTTATCTAGCGTGTCCTGCGTTGCATATAATCGATGCGTATCGTTGCTCCAAGTGTACCTAACCATAAACATCAATGCCTTTCTTAAAGTCAATACACAGAAGTATATATTTTTAAACCTGCATATTTAGCTAAAAGAAATCCAGGTTAGCAGGCAATATTAACCAGGTGAAATTGGTCACTTCTCTTGCGTTCATTGCATGCAGAGTCAGTGTATATGCAACAGTTTTGGGCCGCCTAATTTGCCAGATTTACATAATTATGACATAACATTGAAGGTTGTGCAATGTAACAGGAATATTTAGACCTTATGGATGCCACCCGTTAGATAAAATACGGAACGGTTCCGTATTTCACTGAAAGAATAAACGTCTTGTTTTCGAGATGATAGTTTCCGGACTCGACCATATTAATGACCTAAGGCTCGTATTTCTGTGTGTTATTATGTTATAACTAAGTCTATGATTTGATAGAGCAGTCTGACTGAGCGGTGGTAGGCAGCAGCAGGCTCGTAAGCATTCATTCAAACAGCACTTTCCTGCGTTTTGCCAGAAGGTCTTCGCTATGCTTCAAGCCTATCAACTCCCGAGATATGGCTGGTGTAACCGATGGGAAATGGCTAGCTAGTTAGCGGGATGCGCGCTAATAGCGTTTCAAACGTCACTCGCTCTGAGACTTGGAGTAGTTATTCACCTTGCTCTGCATGGGTAACGCTGCTTCGAGGGTGGCTGTTGTTGTTGTGTTCCTGGTTCGAGCCCAGGTAGGAGCGAGGAGAGGGATGGAAGCTATACTGTTACACTGGCAATACTAAAGTGCCTATAAGAACATCCAATAGTCAAAGGTTAATGAAATACAAATGGTATAGAGAGAAATAGTCTTATAATTCCTATAATAACTACAACCTAAAACTTCTTACCTGGGAATATTGAAAACTCATGTTAAAAGGAACCACCAGCTTTCATATGTTCTCATGTTCTGAGCAAGGAACTTAAACGTTAGCTTTCTTACATGGCACATATTGCACTTTTACTTTCTTCTCCAACACTTTGTTTTTGCATTATTTAAACCAAATTGAACATGTTTCATTATTTATTTGAGGCTAAATTGATTTTATTAATGTATTATATTAAGTTAAAATAAGTGTTCATTCAGTGTTGTTGTTTATTACAAATACATTTAAAAAATCGTCCGATTAATCGGTATCTGCTTTTTTTGGTCCTCCAATAATCGGTATCGGCGTTGAAAAATCATAATCGGTCGACCTCTAATCACAATACCTCAACCCTTAAACAGAATTCCATCAAGTACAGATAGCTCATCCCTGTATAGACCATAAGGTTATGGTATACCTTGTACAGACCACCCACATGTTTTGACTTGAATACCCTTTTACAAACATTCATCTTCAGTAGCACGTGAAATAACTGTCCACATTTCATCTATGAGACTGGGCAACTCATTCTGAAGGTTTACATGTATGGTCTCGTCCTGCTCATATATCTGGTTTGGTTCTGAGCTGTCAAAAGCTATGGACAATGTGCCCACTAACAATTATTTTCCTGGTCTGTACTCAAGTTGCAAGTCATATTTCTGAAGTTTTAGAAACAGTCTCTGTATCCTTGGTGGTGTGTATTTTAGACTTTTCTTTGCAATAGATCTGTTTCGGCCCACACTGTTTTACCATAGATAAGCACACTTGTGTTGTGCTCTTCAAGAATCTGACCCCATATTAGGACATCATCAATGTACATTTTTGTGCCTGGCACACTCAAATATCTGTTGAACTGTCCTATGAAAGACTTTTGGTGCTGAAGTGAGACCAAACGGGAGTCTTTTAAATGAATACCTACCAAAATGAGTATTGAAAGTACAAAGCCTTGTCTAGACTGATTTTCCAAAACCCCAAGGAGGTATCTAGCTTTGAGAATTATTTAGCACCTACTATGTCCCCAAATATCTCCCCTCTGGTAGGCAGCTAAAAGTGTTCCCTTTTTACATACTTGTTTAGCTCTTTTGGATCCATACACAGTCTAAGCGAGCCGTCTTTCCTCTCCACTATTACTAGTGAGTGGACCCATTCGACCCATTCAGTAGGCTCTTCTACTTTGTCTCGGATATCTAAGGACTCTAGCCTCAGTAGCTCTGCTTTTAGCTGGTCTCTTAGTGATAATGGTACCTTCCTAAGTGCATGGATCACTGGTCTATTTGGCTGCTCTAACTCGATTTTGTGTTGCACCATGAGTTTTCCCCGAAAAACATCAGCATATGCGTCCTCAATATTAGTAATTTAACCATTCACTGTATGAAACCGTTTCACCAGATCCAGTAAGTTACATGACTTTAACCCAATGATGGCTGTTTTTTCTCCCTTTACTATGACAAACGGAACCTTGTGAGATTTAGCGTCTAACTACAGCACCAATGTGCATGACCCTGAAGTGGCAATTGCTTCACCACTATAAGCGTTCAGTCTTATCATTTGTTTTGTGTTCACCACTGGTTTTACCTGAAACAGTAACAATTAACAATTCAGTCTCTGGAATTATGTCGACCTGTGCTCCAGTGTTAAGTTTGAACACAATGTCAGTTCCATTAGTCTTGTAGGTAGCAGTCCAGTCCTTGTCTGGTCCTGCAAGTGCGACTGTTCTCACAAAGGTGTCACCCAAAGACTCCTCACTGTACTCATTGTCACTGCTGTTTCCTAGTCCTCGTTGACACAGTGTACTGTATTTTGTTGTCTAGGCTGCCTGTATTTGAGTGTGAAGTGCTTTTTCATGCCACAGTTGTAACACTCTTTTCTATATGCTGGGCACTGGCGAGGTCTGTGCTCTCCTCTGTAGTTTCTGCACGAGTGCTGGTTCCCTGAAGTGTGCTGCTGACTGCTGTCGGTGCTGTCCTTTGAAGTTAGCCGTTTATCTATAGCTCTTCCTTTGCTAACATACTTCACTTTGCATACTGTGTCACTAAGAACAACACTGTCAATTGACCTAATGTGACTGAGTCACCTTGCTAGCTTGACACATTTGTGTTGCTCTTTCTTGTGTCAATTCATTCTCACCAAGTAACTTTTCTATGACAATTCTATCTCGTATCAGCAAGTCTGCAATTTGACCAAAATTACACGACTGACATTTCAGTTTCAAGTCCATACAACAGTCTGTTTCATTCTGACATCTACTGTTGAAAACATACCTCTCAAATGTCTTGTTTCTTCTGGCATTACAAAAAGTCTGAAAGTTGGCTAATACCAGTTCATAATCTGCTTGCTCTTCATCCGGTAGCTGAAAGCTGTTGTAGACATCAGTAGCGTCCGAGCAACCTACTGTGAGAAACCGGGCGACCATTTGTGCGACGTCTTTATCAACCGCTCCTATCGCCGCCAGAGGGTGAAACAGTGCTTGAACCGATTCCATTGATCTTCAACGTTGCTGTGAAGTTTCAGTTCTGTTGGAGGCTTTAGCGCCTCAATGTCGTTAGCCAGCTAGCACTGCAAAATGACTAGCTACGTGCACTGCACGTTCCGTTAGCTCCGGCGTGGTTATTTTTACATCACTCTTGTTAGCCCAGTGGCTATATAGCTAAAGTTAGCTATTTGACGTGAAGCCTCCTGGCGCCGTTCAGCATTTCCGACCAAAACTTGATGATGGAGGAGTCAAAGGTGAGTTGTGTCACTCCTGGTACCATGTTGTATCCTCCTGTCTAAGAAATACTAAAGAAAACAACTGTTCCTTAAAACACAAGTCCTTCTTCATTCAAGTTAACTGAAGTCGTACAAGTATTGTGCATTGAGCTGAGATCTCCCGCTCTCCTACCCTTCTGCGTGGGCTGTGCGTCCCCTAAGCGGTCACGTGGCCTCTGATACAATATGCCACAGAGTTGTGCGTAGCCACGCAGGCGTGGGTGAACAGGTAGTACAGGAGGGACTAAGCWCACACCCCAGGGGGGCCCTGTGTTGAGGATCAGTGTGGCAGAGGTGTTGTTGCCTACCCTCAACACCTGGGGGCGGCCCATCAGAAAGTCCAGAATCCAGTTGCAGAGGGAGGTATTCAGTCCCAGGGTCCTAAGCTTGGGTGATGAGTGTGGAAGGATTATGGTGTTGACACTGAGCTGTATTCAATGAACAGCATTCTTTACATAGGTATTCCTCTTGTCCAGGTGGGAGAGAGCAGTGTGAAGTGCAATTGAGATTGCGTCATCTGTTGATCTGTTGGGGCGGTATGCGAATTGGAGTRGGTCCATGGTATCTGATGGTGTTTATRTGCCATGACCAGCCTTTCAAAAGCACACATGATTACAGATGTAAGTCATTTACAGATGATAGTCATTTAGGCAGGTTACCTTAGAGTTATTTGGAACAGGAACAATGGTGGTCAGCTTGAAACATGTTGGGATTACAGACTGGGACAAGGAGAGGTTGAAAATGTCTGTGAAGCTGGTCTGTGCATGCTCTGAGAACGCGCCCTGGTATTCCGTCTGGCCCAGCAGCCTTGCGAGTGTTGACTTGTTTAAAAGTCTTGCTCTCCGTGGCTGACGTGAGTGAGATCACACATTYGTCCAGAACAGCAGGGGCTTTCATGTACGACTCAGTGTTGTTTACCTCGAAGCAAGCATAGAAGGCATTTAGCTAGTCTGGGAGGTCTGCGTCACTGGRCAACTCAAGGCTGGGTCCACCTTTGTAATCCGTAATAGTCTGCAAGCCCTTCATACCTATTTTATCTATTCTATTATTTCAGCAAACTACATTTAATCAGAATCTGTTGCTTGTTGTATGCTTTCTCCATAGTTTGTCAATAAGGTTGCTGCATAACAAAAACAATTTGAACAGGATACAGTATGGCTAGCAGCGGCAGCAGAAGACGTCGATACCTTTGGTAAGTTTGAGGGGATGTCTGTTCACTGTCAAATCAAATCAAAATCAAATTTATTTATATAGCCCTTCTTACATCAGCTGATATCTCAAAGTGCTGTACAGAAACCCAGCCTAAAACCCCAAACAGCAAGCAATGCAGGTGTAGAAGCACGGTGTCTAGGAAAAACTCCCTAGAAAGGCCTGTAAACATTATTCTCCTCTCCTCTCTTGTATATTAACCTTATTAGTCCTTCCTTTCTCAGTGATGTYGGGGATGACCATGACTGCATTGAGGTGAAATGTCCCAAGAAGTCTTTGCAGAAAGTCAAGTGGTCGAGGGAAGAGGTAAGTCATTTCCTGACTGAGTTGTCTTCTGTGGTAGCTGATTCAACTCCCAAGAAAATAATATTTAATMTGTTTCTCCCTTGTGATCACAAGGATGAGAGGCTGAAGAGGCTTGTGGATGAACACGGAGCAGATGATTGGAATGTGATCGCAGATAATTTCAAGGTAAGTGTCACCCACACAAAATATGCCCAACTCTGACATCTTTGTCCCTTGTGTACCCGTATATAGGACTGATGTTTTCCTCCTTTTTTTGCATTTATTAATTCTGACAGAAAAGGTCTGAGTCTCAGTGTCAGCACCGATGGCAAAAGGTGCTCAACCCAGAGCTGGTGAAAGGGCCATGGACCAAGGAGGAGGATGAGAGGGTGAAGACAGTTTCTATTCAGTTTTCTGTCTACCAAGTACACTACATGACCAAAAGTATGTCTACCAAGTACACTACATGACCAAAAGTATGTGGACACCTGCTCGTCAAACATTAGTGAGGTCGGGAACTGATTTTGGGCAATTAGGCCTAGCTCGCAGTCTGCGTTCCAATTCATCCTAAAGGTGTTTGATGGGGTTGAGGTCAGGGCTCTGTGCAGGCCAGTCAAGTTCTTCCACACCGATCTCAATAAAMCATTTCTGGATTAACCTTGCTTTGTGCACGGGGGAATTGTCATGCTGAAACAGGAAAAGGCCTTCCCCAAACTGTTGCCACAAAGTTGGAAGCACAGAATCGTGTAGAATGTCATTGTATGCTGTAGCATTAAGATTTCCCTTCACTGGAACTGAGGAGCCTAGCCCAAACAATGAAAAACAGCCCCAGACTATTATTCCTCCTCCACCAAACAGATGGTGAAGTGTGTTTCATCACTACAGAGAACGTGTTTCCACTGCTCCAGAGTCCAATGGTGGCAAGCTTTACACCACTCCATCCGACGCTTGGCATTGCGCATGGTGATCTTAGGCTTGTTCGTGGCTGCTCGGCCATGGAAACCCATTTCATGAAGCTCCCGATGAACAGTTATTGTGCTGAAGTTGCTTCCAGARGTAGTTTGAAACTTGGTAGTGAGTTTTGCAACTGAGGACAATTTTTACACGCTTCAGCAGTGGCGGTCCCTTTCTGTGAGCTTGTGTGGCCTACCACTTCGCGGCTCAGCCGTTGTTGCTCCTGTACGTTTCCACTTCACAATAACAGCACTTACAATTGACTGGGGCAGCTCTAGCAGGGCAGAAATYTGACGAACTGACTTGTTGGAAAGGTGGCATCCTATGATGGTGCCATGTTGAAAGTCACTGAGCACTTCAGTAAGGCCATTCTACTGCCAATGTTTGTCTATGGAGATTGCATGGCGGTGTGCTCAATTTTATACACCTTTCAGCAACAGGTGTGGCTGAAAGATCTGAATCCACAAATTGGAAGGCATGTCCACATACTTTTGTCCATGTAGTGTGTATGTATCACACGTTCACAAATTCTTAATCTTGCTGTGTGTYAATGTATCTGTGCACAGGTCATCGAGTTGGTGCACAGGTATGGCCCCAAGCGCTGGTCCATCATTGCCAAGCATCTGCACGGGCGTATCGGCAAGCAGTGCCGGGAGCGCTGGCACAACCACCTTAACCCTGAGGTGAAGAAGTCGTGCTGGACTCAGGAGGAGGATCGGATCATATACGCTGCTCACAAACGTATCGGGAACCGCTGGGCTGAGATAGCCAAGCTGCTGCCTGGCAGGTAATAACACTTTTATAACAAGCCATAACACTGTTATCACAGGCTAAAACACTCRGTTTGCGTYCCAAATGGCACCCTATTCTCTATATAGTTCACTACTTTTGACGAGGGCCCATAGGGATCTGGTCAAAAGTAGTGCACAATGTAGGGAATAGCGTGATATTTTGGGCGCAGTATCTGTCTCATGGCATCAGACTTTATATGTAGAAATCTCATGAKATTAATCAAATATTTTGTTTGTCTGAATCGCAGGGATATATAACAAATAACAACAAATATAGTGTTKACAATATAGAACATAATATTGTTCTAATTCCATTTCTTTGGTCTGAATYCCCCCCATAGGACAGATAACTCTATAAAGAATCACTGGAACTCGACCATGCTTAGGAAGGTGGAGCATGAGGGCTATCTGCAGGACGTCCCGACTCGGGTGCACAAGACCAAGGCTTCCATCAAGAAAAGAACCAAGTCTTCCGGCTCCTCCTGGCGGAGACAGAATCACTATTTCATGACTATCCCTACAAAGGTGAGCACAGATTTACCAATCAGCACAAGCAACTAGGCTGAAGAATAGCCTAATATCATTCTGAATTGAAAATCAAATTTCACTAAAATCGACTGAAAATCAGTGAAATCAGGATGAAATCAGTCCCAAACGGTTTGTTCATTCTATTACAATGTTTGTGTTGTGAATGTGTGTTTTGGCAGATTTCAGGATATTCCCTTGGCTTGTTGAATGGCCAGTACATGGACAGTGTTCCTGAAACCTCTTTCTTTGTCCCGGTGAGTATCCGCTCTCTGCACTCAATCAGCTTAGCTCAACCATGTTGCAAGTGAACTCCTTCCCTCCCACCAATGTRTAGTAGTTCCTCCTCTGTAATTCAGCATCCAATGTAAGATAAGAGATGAATAAGACTTATAAATCAGGTGTTTTTCCTATCTCCTGGGCTGCGTGTACCCCAGCAGTCGTTCACTGATGGCTCCTCCAACAAAGAGCAGAGAATTAAGGAACTCGAGCTGCTCCTTATGACAGCCGAGAGCGAAGTCAGGAGACGACAAGCCTTGTGTAAGAAGGATGTGTGAGAAGGAACACGTATGTGTAGTTAGTAGTGTAGTATGTTCTAGAACTCCACCCTACCACCCTCCCCACCGGCTTCCCATCCCCAAGCTCTCCTCCGGTTAGCTAGCCGTTCACTCCCGGTTAGCTAGCCGTTCACCCCCGGTTAGCCATTCGCTCGAACTGGACCAAAGCTAACCTTTCTCTGGCCCCCCCCCCTTCTCCATCTCCACAGAACACAGAAGGCCACTACTCCAGCTGGTCCAGCAGCCTGACAGACGACGGTCTGACCAACACGACCCTGAGCAGCTTGGGGAACCAGAGTATGGAGGGCCGTGGTTCGGCTGTCTACACTCCTGTGTCTCCCAGCAGGTTCCTGGCCGTGGAGGCAAGCGCTGTCCTCTCCTCCCTACAAACCATCCCCGAGTTCGCAGAGACTCTGGAGCTCATAGACTCGGTCAGTTGGGTGATTCTCATGAAAGCACTTTTAACCATGAAGTAGCAAAATTTGTTAGAAAAACCATGATCCATCTGCAACAATCAACTATCATTCTGAAGACTATGTTGCCTAGTTTATGGCACTGTGTCTCATTTTAAATACATTTGACATTTTCGTCTGAATTTTGTACATTTTCAGCCCAAAWTCTTATTGCCAAAAAGCATCCGTATTACATCCTCGGGGCATTTTATACAATTTTACTTTAGAAAAACCCAACTTATTTGAATACAAAACTAAATATGTTGCTGTAGTTTGTCCATTAATCAGATTTTTTTTTAATACTAGGTGAAGTTTACATTTTACTATAATATTCATTATGTAAAAACAGTGTCTGTGGACATGTTTCTCATTACCATAAACTTTTTTCAAGTTAATGATGCATTATCTAGAGGAGTAGTCCTTTAGATGAGCACAAGTTCATTGAATGTCTTTTATTTTTTTTATTTAACCTTTATTTAACCAGGTAGGCTAGTTGAGAACAAGTTCTCATTTACAACTGCGACCTGGCCAAGAATAAAGCAAAGCAGTTCGAAACATACAACAACACAGAGTTACGCATGGAATAAACAAACATACAGTAGAAAACAATATATATACATTGTGTGCAATTGAGGAAAGATAAGGGAGGTAAGGCAATAAATAGGCCATGTTGGCGAAGTAATTACAATATACCAATTAAACACTGGAGTGATTGATGTGCAGAAGATGAATGTGCAAGTAGAGATACTGGGGTGCAAAGGAGCAAGATAAATAAATACAGTATGGGGATGAGGTAGTTGGATGGGCTATATTACAGATGGGCTATGTACAGGTGCAGTGATCTGTGAGCTGCTCTGACAGCTGGTACTTAAAGCTAGTTAGGGAGATATGAGTTTCCAGCTTCAGTGATTTTTGCAGTTCGTTCCAGTCATTGGCCTCAGAGAACTGGAAGGAGAGGCGGCCAAAGGAGGAATTGGCTTTGGGAGTGACCAGTGAGATATACTTGCTGGAGCGCGTGCTACGGGTGGGTGCTGCAATGGTGACCAGTGAGCTGAGATAAGGCGGGGCTTTCACCTAGCAGAGGACTTGTAGATGACCTGGAGCCAGTGGGTTTGGCGACGAGTATGAAGCGAGGGCCAGTCAACGAGAGCGTACAGGTCCAGTTGGTGGGTAGTATATGGGCTTTGGTGACAAAACGGGATGGCACTGTGATAGACTGCATCCAATTTGTTGATCAGAGTGTTGGAGGCTATTTGTTAATGACATTGTCGAAGATTGGTCGGATGGTCAGTTTTTCGAGGGTATGTTTGGCAGCATGAGTGAAGGATGCTTTGTTGCGAAATAGGAAGCCGATTTTAGATTTAAATTTGGATTTGAGATGCTTAATGTGAGTCTGGAAGGAGAGTTTACAGTCTAACCAGACACCAGGTTTTTGTAGTTGTCCACATATTCTAAGTAGAACCGTCCAGAGTAGTGATGCTGGATGGCGGGGCAGCGACCGTTGAAGAGCATGCATTTAGTTTTACTTGCATTTAAGAGCAGTTTTTTAGGCAACGGAAGGAGAGGTGTATGCATTGAATCTCGTCTGGAGGTTAGTTAACACAGTGTCCAAAGAAGGGCCAGAAGTATACAGAATGGTGTCGTCTGGCGTAGGTGGATCAGAGAATCACCAGCAGCAAGAGCGACATCATTGATGTATACAGAGAAGAGAGTCGAATTGAACCCTGTGGCACCCCCATAGAGACTCGTAGAGGCCCGGACAACAGGGCCTCCGATTTGACACACTGAACTCTATCAGAGAAGTAGTTGGTGAACCAGGTGAGGCAGTCATTTGAGAAACCAAGGCTGTGAGTCTGCCGATAAGAATGTGGTGATTGACAGAGTCGAAAGCCTTAGCCAGGTTGATGAATATGGGCTGCACAGTATTGTCTCTTATCGATGGCGGTTATGATATCGTTTAGGGCCTTGAGCGTGGCTGAGGTGCACCCTTGACCAGCTCTGAAACCAGATTGCCATCACTAGCACATTAGAGTCTGCTGCCCTATAGACATAGACTTGAAATCACTGGCCACTTTAAAAATGGAACACCTAGTCACTTTAATAATGTTTACATATTTTGCATTACTCAATTCATATGTATATACTGTATTCTATCCTATCCTACTGTATTCTCTATGCCGCTCTGACATTGCTCATCCAAATATTTATATATTCTTAATTCTATTCCTTTATTTTAGATTTGTGTGTATTGTTGTGAAATTGTTAGATATTAACTGTTAGATATTACTGCACTGTTGGAGCTTGAAACACAAGCATTTCGCTACACCCGCAATAACATCTGCTAAACATGTGTATGTGACAAATATAAAATTTGATTCGATTTTTTTAATTTGATTTTTGCACAAAATTTGAGAGATATGCTTTTTGTGCAGTGGAACATTTCAAGGATATTTTAGTTCAGCTCATGAAACATGGGACTAACACTTTACCTGTTGAGTTCTATATATTTTTGTTCAGTGTACTTATGCTAATATAATGGGTCTTTAGTCAATTGCGTTTTCAGGGATTTTAGTTTTATGCTAGTCATTTGGGATTGACAAATGACACAGTGTGATGATTTATTGGGTTGATTTATCTCTAATAGAGCTCGGTACAGTTTTTCAATGACGAAAACTAATGAAACACTCATTACCAAAACATGCATTCTCATTTCTGAAACCTGTTTATTATTACYGTAATGGACCAATATTTAGWAAATATTAGGATAAAGAAAGTGTATACTTTAGAAATTTTGGCTTAATCTGTGACTTTTGTACTTTATCCAAATATGCGTACCTAAAAAAAAACGAGTTATGACAAAAAAAACTAGATTCAGAAAAGGTTATGTGTTGTGGAAAAATTCCAAAATACATTTTAATAATTACATTCTAAATATATTTGTTTTCAGTGTCAGGCCTTTTTATTAGAAAAAATATTAGAAATTGATTTGTTTAACTTTTTGGGGACTTCAAAGACTTGCTTTAATGAGAATTTTTGCATTGGTATTTGTTGATATTGTGGTAAAATGCATCATATCTGATCAATAAACATAACAATCATTATGAAATCGATAAAAACAGATCCTGATCTTAGTGATCCAAGAGGAATTATGGTGGGTTTTATTTATTTTGACGTTTAAAAAAAAAAAAATAGTAAAATGAAAATTATAGTCATTCTATTTATATGGTGTTGCTCTTCCTGTCTCCCTGTTGTGGCTGACTCAGTATGGCACATAGATACAATATAATACTACAAAATGTTGTCTATTTAAGTCTGTGATGTTATTTCTGCTCTTTTTCCTCCTGTCTCATGTTTATTTTCAAACAAAGCACTGGCTCAGTTTTTTCATCCTGTCAAGTTTGTCATATTCATAGATTAAGGTTATTGAACATGCAGATAACTGTTAAGTTGTGTACTTCTGGTTAACAATCCAAATACAATTAAGCATAGTCCTTGTGTTATAATAATCTTGTCAAAACATTAATTCTTATTTGACCCTGTAGGACCCAGTGGCTTGGAGCGAGGTGACCAGTTTCAGCTTGAAGGAAATGAGCTCGCCCCTGAAACAGGAAGTGATGTTGTCTGTCTCTCAAGWGGGGATGCCAGAAGGAGCTAGCTACCATTTTGAGGACTCAGTCATAATGGACCTGAGTGAGAAATACACTGAACTGATGCCTGCCTCTTCACCCACCGTGACTAAGCTGAGCACACCTCCCTCCATCCTGAAGAGGAGGGAGAGGGGGGAGCAGTACCCTGCCAGTCAGTGTCACAGTACCTCCTTTTTGAACAACAGCACCACCTCACCTAGCATCACTCATGTCAAAGCACTGCCATTCTCTCCCTCCCAGGTAGGATGTCCTGACTAGGTAACGTATAATATAATACCATCAAGTAATTATGCAAACCACTGATCTATGATTTATGCTATACATTGTTTTGTAAGACCTTTAAACAGGTCAACATTCACAAGGCCGCAGGGCAAGACGGATTACAAGGACGTGTACTAGAGCATGCGCTGACCAACTTGCAAGTGTCTTCACTGACATTTTCAACCTGTCCCTGACAGAGTCTGTAATACTTACATGTTTCAAGCAGACCACCATAGTCCCTGTGCCCAAGAACACCAAGATAACCTGCCTAAATGACTATCGAACCGTAGCACATGAATTGCTTTGAAAGGCTGGTCATGGCTCACATCAACACCATCATCCCAGAAACACTAGACCCACTCTAATTTGCATACGGCACCGACAGATCCACAGATGACAAAATCTCTATTGCACTCCACACTGCCCTTTTACACCTGGACAAARGGAACACCTAYGTGCGAATGCTGTTCATTGACTACAGCTCAGCGTTCAACACCAKAGTGCGCTCAGAGCTCTTCACTCAACTAAGGACCCTGGGAATAAACACTTCCCTCTGCAACTGGATCCTGGACTTTGTAACAGGCCACCCCCAGGTGGTAAGGGTAGRCAACAACACATCTGCCACATTGATCCTCAACATGGGGGCCAAGCAAGACTCCAACACCATCATTAAGTTTGCCGTTAACACAACGGTGGTAGGCCTGATCACCCACAATGATGAGACAGCCTATAGGGAGTGGGGTGCCAGGACCACAACCTCTCCCCCAACGTGATCAAGACAAAGGAGATGATCGTGGACTACAGGAAAAGGAGGGCCGAGTATGCCCCCATTCTCATCGACGGGGCTGTAGTGGAGCAAGTTGAGAGCTACAAGTTCCTTGGTGTCTACATCACCAACAAACTATCATGGTCCAAACACACCAAGATAGTCGTGAAGAGGGCACAACAACGCCTATTCCCCCTCAGGAGACTGAAAAGATTTGGCATGGGTCCTCAGATCCGCAAAAAGTTAAACAACTGCACCATCAAGAGCATCTTGACTGATTGCATCACCGCCTGGTATGTCAACTGCTCGGACTCCAACCGCAAGGTGCTACAGAGGGTAGTGCGTACGGCACAGTACATCGCTGGGGCCAAGCTTCATGCCATCCAGGACCTCTATACCAGGCGGTGTCAGAGGAAGGCCTTAAAAATGGCCAAAGACTCCAGCCACCCGGAGCGCCAAGTCTATGTTCAAAAGGCTTCTTAACTGCTTTTACCCCCAAGCCATAAGACTGCAGAACAGCTAATCAAATGTCTACCYGGACTATTTGCATTTTTCTTCAGCTGTTTATTATCTATGCATTGTCACTTTACCCCTAGCTACATGTACATATTACCTCGACTAACCTGTACCCCCGCACATTGACTTGGTACCGGTACCCACTGTATTTAGCCTTGTTATTGTTACTTTTTTATTTTGTAAATATTTTCTTAACTCTTATTTCTCTTAACTGCATTGTTGGTTAAGGGCTTGTAAGTAAGCATTTCATGGTAAGGTGAATACACCTGTTGTATTTGGCGCATGTGACAAATACAATTTGATTGTCAAATAGCCTGCATACAGTAGAGCAGGGGTAAGCAGCTAGATTCAACAACACCCCGATTTTTGGTCGGAGCGGATGGTTGGGGGTCCGGAACATAATTCTAATAATTTGTACACTGCAAATATACCACAACTAAGCCCAGAAATAGATTTGAAAATGACCATTTTCATACCTTGATTGGTAAATTGGTAAACAGATTTCCTAAATTAAGCTCATTTTTAGCAGAATTTTTTAACWAAAATCTAAAATCCTCTAAAAACGTTGGGCTAAAAACGTTGGGGGTCGAAGAAAATCACTTGCGTGCTGGTTTTGGGCCTCCTGTTTCCGACCCCTGCCATAGAGTATATTTGTGATATATGATATAAGTATATGGTACAAACACTACCCTGTATTTCTCTGTAGTTTTTCAACGTGTCTGGAGTTGAGGATTTGACTCTAGAAAACCCAGCTCTGACGTCCACCCCAGTGTGCGGTCACCAACGTGCCAACACCACCCCCCTCCAGAAGGAGTTAACAACCAAGTATCAGAAGGAGAATGCTGGGTAAGTGAGTTTTCTAGAACAGTTCTGTGTTAATATTTCACTCCTACACCAATAGACRCTTTCTCACATGCATGTACTGTCTGACTGTTTTACAAGGTTCAGGACCCCCAAGGTTCGTAAAGCCATCATGTTTCCCATGCCACTAACTCCAACACCATTCAAGACTGTCACGGCCACCCAAGAGAAGATGCAGGCCCAGCTGAAAATGATGGTATATTTATAACACAGGAATAACATGTTTATAAGTCATGTCTGTATTATCTGTTTTGTATTTGGTGTGTGAGGGGATGTTGTATTATGTAACTCTTCCTGAGGGATGTGTGTGTGTGTCCGTGTGTGTGTTCTGTTAGATGCAGCAGCCCCAGTCCCTGGCCTACCTGGAGGAAGAGGTGCTTAGAGTGGAAAACAAGGTTGATATGTTAATTCATGCAGAAACACAGGCTGACTTCTGCTCATCCTGGAAACATGAGGTATCTGAAGCTCATATTCATCCATAGAGATTTGTACACAGTAATTATGAAGTAATTCAATTCCATTCAAACAACTTTATTTGTCACCTCCTGGCAATTATGTCAGGGCTATAGCGGTGCTTAAGACACATTTAACTAACAACAAACGATAATGACTAAACAGAACAAATAGACCAGAACCTGCGTGATAAAGACTTCAAAGTGCCGTTCAATAAATATATTAGTATTAAACATAGATGGAATTAAAGTTTTTTTTACAGTCTTATCCATTCCATGTTTTGTAACCCAGGTTGCTCCATCGTCCAGGAGTGTTAGGAAATCCCTGGCTGCGGAACCCTGGAATAAGGACTGCCACAGTGCTCAACTCTATTTCCAAGAAGACTTCAACAATGCACAGGTGAGATATCACTTTTCAAGTTGCCATCAGAAGCACTGAAAATGAGATTCATACAGACTATTGTAGATGAGGATGGCAAACCACGGTGGGAGTGAAGGACAATTAAGAGAGCATTGAMGAATGAGACAGTACTTTAAAGGTCTCTCACATTGTCTCAGATCCATGGGGAGAGCCTGCTGACCAGCGCCCCCCTGAGGTCGTCCATGCTGGGCTGTGAGGAGCTGGTGTACTCGCCAGCCCCTGGAGTAGGACCAGGGAGAGAGGAGCCATGCTGTTACCTGACCCACCACASCCTCACCATCGCACCGAGGAGAGACGACAACTGTGAGTGGGATGCTGTGGTATTTGGGAAGACTGATGATCAGATGATCGTAGCTGAGCAGGCCAGACAGTTCCTCAGCTCCCAGACACCTGGCTGTGCCTCCAGAACCTTGGTACTCTGACAGGACCTCAACACTACTTAGGCTGTGTTTAGACATTCAGCCCAATTCTGATTTTGTTTGCCACTAATTGGTCCTTTGACCAATCMGATTTTTTGCCAGTAATTGGGCAAAAGATCAGAATTGTGCTTCCTGTGTAAGTACAGCTTTAGTAGCTAACAGTTAGCCTCATCCTACTGTATGTGCTTTCTGGCTTGACACTGACGATAGGAGTTGGCAAGAGAGCACAAACAGACCTGGGCCAGGCTCRCTAACAGTCACTAAGATAGTTTTTACCCAGAAGTATGCTAATACTAGACAATTTTACTATAGGTAGGAAAAATCCTATTACCTAATTTTATTTTTTGTCCATGGATTCACACAAAACAACCACCTGTGATTTTTTTATTTGTCTATTTTCAATTACAGGTTGATAGGRAAATGATTTAACAACATGTAGCCGATTAACCATACTGGTAGCAGTTCATTGAAGTTATTTTGTATTGAATAACCTTATTAAAGACCATAACTCTGTTGATTTTGCACTATAAAAAGTGTTGTATGTGTTGTATACTCTAGCAAGAGAAAGGTGGAGGCATTTAATGAGTGTTTTCTGCGTTGAAGGTGCAGAGAAATTGGAATCTGTAACTTTTTGTAATTTATTGTGCAGAAGCCTTTGAAGCTTTTCTCATCAAAAATAATATTGATATTGTTGATATTGATATCTGATGGTGTTAATGCTGTTTTACCGCTAAACAAAACCCCCAACTGAATGGAATTTTTTAACACTTCATCAGTGAATCATGTTAGATACTGAAAGTACTTTTCAAAACTTATAAAGAAATGTACTGTTACTTCTTTGCACAGACTGTAAACATGTTCTAATTATTTTGAATTGGACAATAGCTTGTGTTTCTAATCTCTCTCCCTGGAGATGAAAGCATTGAAAAATTCWCAGAACACATCCTGCCCCATATTCACATTTTGTCCCATATTATTACAAACACAGTTTACAGCCTTCCACCTCAGATATCTATGCAGAAGCAAATTGCACTTATTGTTTTCAACATTTGTGTATTCCTTTGGATGTAGCATACACATTTTGTTATAATTTAATGTACTGTTATTGTTACCAGAAGGGTGATGGAGTTGGGCTTTGTGGCATGGTACTGTGTGCATATTCTGCTGCTACTGAGACAAAGCAGGTCATGCACGTCTGAGGGTCAGAAGCCATTGGAGAAACACTGCCTGGGACAAACATACTTTAATAAACATTTTGGCAGTTGGTTGGTGTACATAAGTTAAAGTACTTGCTCCTTGGGTGTCCAAAGAGTTTGTTTTATGTATTAGGATTTCACTTACTGGTAACTCAAATTGTAAATGTATAGGTATGTAAACTGATTCCTTTCTTAGCAAGGTTTTAAACATGGATTTTAATTTGAAATCATAAAACAGTATGTAGAAAGTTCTGTAAGGCATTTTAAGAAAGTCAAGTGTTGATCTACAGTATTTGATTCTGAAGCGTAGTGTGTTAGTTTTACCCTACATTAAGAAGTATTTTATCAACCTGTGCTAGCTATAGGTAATAGATCCAGCTAAATATCAAATAGGTTTCAGTTGATAGGAGTACTAGGGCAACTGAAGGATATTCCAATCAAAGTTAATTTCAAGTGTACTGCATCTTTGTGTAAAGATTTATTGTAATATGATWTAACATTTTGTTTACCTGTAATATAGTTTATTTTTTAAACCTGTTCCTAATTCTAGGTTTGGAGGGAAAAAGGTACATGTAGCACTTTGGTCTTTCTATAAAATAGAAATTATACACATTTGTTTTTCAGTTTTTATATGACACATTGTTTATGTCACCTGTGTATAGAGTCACTGCCAACTCGTGCACATGTACCTCGGTTTGGTAATAATAAAACGTTAAAACTATTAGCTTGTGTTGCAGTAAGTTCCCACTAGAGGAGTGTGTTTTGCTTGTGAGTGCCTGAAGACTGGGTGGGCAGGAAGCTCAATCATACTATGAAGAAGGCAAACAATGATGTAACATYACAATGTATTTTGTTCAAATATAATATATACAATATGTACAAATTAAAGTGAAGCAACAGTGCAAATAACAATGGGGTAAAAACAGCTAACAAATAAGGGATCACAGTTGGCTATTAACAGTAGAGAAGACAGACAGAACATGTACTTTGCTGTACTCCATTAATCTCAATGGTGAATAGAGGATAAACAACATACTCCAGAACAAGTAGTGCAACATGTCACACGCTTATGATTGATATTTCACTATTACCCCAAAATATGACAGCTATAATAGCTCCAGTTTTGTGAAGTTTGTGTTTTGATGAACCTAACAGCCATGGAAACTAACACAGAATAAAGGGCTGCACATACATGATACAATTCTTAGAGATAAACAATCAGTCAGGTTCGAATGCTACATTGATGGAGCAATTTACATCTCCCAGTCCCTGGGCGTCAATCTTCCTCCGGTGGCCCTTGGACAGCACACGGTGCAACAGGCTTGGGGAGCTGTGGGCTGAGCCTGACTTTGAGGAAGCCTCGTGTCCCAGGGCCCGGAAGAAGCTCTCTTTCTCATGCCTGGGGACCTTTGGAGTACTACGACCGCTGCATACATAAAGAGGGAAACAAACACAGGGCTTCTTGTTGATTCTCTGTGACCCAATTTATAGAAGTCCTAATGGAGGGGAAAACTGCATAAGTTGGTAGTTTTTTAACTGTACTGAGGACAACTACAATCAACTGAAGTCAATCCTCTGTGGTTTTGTTGGGTGGGGAGGAGGTGGGATAGGATCACAGATGTTCTCACCTTGTGCAGCCACAGGGGGCATCAGGAGCTGCATCCTTGGATGAACTCTGTAACGAGCTTGGATTGGCATTCACTGGCCCRTGATCATCACTCTGTAAACACATACCGAACTCACTTAGACATGCCAAAATTAGACCTTCTGGTCAACGTCCATGATTACATCATCAAGCTTTTGTCCAACAACTAGTTGGGACGGTTTATTTCTGTTGAGTTAATTGCCCAGGAAGCTATGTTATATACTGTTGAAGTCGGAAGTTTACATACACTTAGGTTGGAGTCATTAAAACTAGTTTTTCAACCACTCCACAAGTTTCTTGTTAACAAACTATAGTTTTGGCAAGTCGGTTAGGACATCTACTCTGTGCGTGCGTGACAAGTTATTTTTCTAACAATTGTTTACAGACAGATTGTTTCACTTATAATTCACTGTATCACAATTCCAGTGGGTCAGAAGTTTACATACACTAAGTTAAATGTGTCTTTAAACAGCTTGGAAAATTCCAGAAAATTATGTTACATGGCCATTTAGAAGCTTCTGATAGGCTAATTGACATATTTTGAAGTCAATTGGAGGTGTACCTGTGGATGTATATTAAGGCCTACCATCAACTCAGGGCCTCTTTGCTTGACTCATGGGAAAATCAAAAGAATCAGCCAAGACTCAGAAATTTTTTTTGTAGATCCTCCACAAGTCTGGTTCATCTTGGGAGCAATTTCCAAATGCCTGATGGTACCACGTTCATCTGTACAAACATAGTACGCAAGTATAAACACATGGAACCACGCAGCCGCCATAGGCCGTTCAGCAAGGGAAGAAGCCACTGCTCAAAACCGCCATAAAAAAAGCCAGACTACGCGTTTGCAACTGCACATGGGGACAAAGAATGTACTTTTATTGGAGAAATGTCTCTTGGCCTGCAAGCTGAGAACACATCCCAACCATGAATCACGGGGTGGCAGCATCATGTGTGGGGGTGCTTTGCTGCAGGAGGGGACTGGTGCACTACACAAAATAGATGGCATCATGAGGGAGGAAAATTATGTGGGATATATTGAAGCAACATCTCAAGACATCAGTCAGGAAGTTAAACCTTGGGCGCAAATGGGTCTTCCAAATGGACAATGACCAAGCATACTTCCAAAGTTGTGGCAAAATGGCTTAAGACAACAAAGTCAAGGTATTGAGTGACCATCACAAAGCCCTGACCTCAATCTATAGAAAATTTGTGGGCAGAACTGAAAAAAGCGTGTGTGAGCAAGGAGGCCTACAAACCTGACTCAGATACACTAGCTTGTCTGTCAGGAGGAATGGGACAAATATACACCCAACTTATTGTGGAAGGCTACCTGAAACGTTTGACCCAAGTTAAACAATTTAAAGGCAATGCTACCAAATACTAATTGAGTGTATGTAAACTTCTGACCTACTGGGAATGTGATGAAAGAAATAAAAGCTGAAATAAATCACTCTAGTATTATTCTGAAATTTCAAATTCTTAAAATAAAGTGGTGATCCTAACTGACCTAAGACAGGGAATTTTTACTAGGATTACATGTCAGGAATTGTGAAAAACTGAGTTTAAATGTATTTGGCTAAGGTGTATGTAAACTTCCGACTTCAACTGTATCTACACGGTAAGTTCTACACTGTCAAAACATTCTTAATCTCTTTTTAGTGCAATATCTGGATGATGTACCTTAATGAAAGGTTGTTCACAAAACAAAAATWAAAAAAACATTCTACATTCCTTTTTTATCTTGCTTTTCAGCAGTCAGGGAAAAACCTTACCTGGTTCAGTCTGGTCACACATGCGGTTGGAAAGTACCCCTCTGCCCCGTTCTGTAGACGCCCRAACCACCACGACGGCTCATCTCTGAAGAGAACTTGGATGATGTCACCCTGACAGAGTTGAAGTTCATCTGGCCATTGAGGCCTGTAGTTGACTGCTGCTACTACCTGAAGGAGAAGAAGTAAGATGCCACTGTAACTCAATAAGAGACAAAGTACTACTCAAGGAATAGTTTACCTATTTTTGGTTCCAACTTCAAAAACCACTTTCATTTGTTAATGCAAGATAATAAGAGTTGAGGATGCTCTCTCCCTTTACCTGAGACAACTGAAGTTACAACTCATTGCACTCAGAATATTACWTCATGCTACAAATCCTATTCTTGAGATTTAATTAATATACTTAATTCATTAATTGTCTATCTTGATGAACCAACAGGTTACAGAGGCCAAACCCAGCCACTGCGCTTTCATTCAAAATGTCCCCAATGAAGACCAGATAAGAGGATTATCTTGTCTTAAATTACAAGTACTGTATATCCTCCTTACACTGACATCAGTGACATGTATATTTTGCCAGGAGAGAGACAATACCGTGGACAGTGTATTTGTTGCTCTATATAAAAACAGTAGTTACTGTACAGTTTATGAGCACAGAAGTTTGATAATAATTTGTTACTGAACACTAGCCAAAGAGAGGGATAAGAGTCTATCTATGTCTCCTGTTCCTCATGTCTGTCAACAGTCCAAGGCTCTCTGGAGTTGATCTCCTTTAAATAACCAATAGAGAGAGCTATATATAGATGGTYCTTAGCTGTGATGTGGAAAAAGGAGAGGGGGTCAAGGCCTGCCTGGAGGAGTAGACTACACTGCTTCCCTCAAGTCATTCCCTTATGTCACTTTCTGCTGAGAAAGTCCACCAATCACATCGGACTAATCTTGCTAAATCAATTCTAAGTAGATCTTCTAGCTCTACTGTATACCATATAATGTTTTCACTGTGTTCATCTTATCATCCATTCATGTTGTTGCTCCATTCCTCTGGTCTAAATGWCAACACATCTTGGTCCTCTGCAGAACGTCATCCTGACACTAGATCGTTCACATCTGTGCTTGCGATACATTTGATGTTCTGGTTGCGACTTACTATACATGTAGCTCTCAATAATGAGAAATCATTAACATACCTTCACTGCTTCCCTAGGCCTGTATCTTGTTCTTGCTCTACAAGCTGATAAAAAAGGGTAGATATGAAGTCATAAAGAGCTGTTAGGCAAGATGACAGCAAAACTATGATAGGCTACTGAAAACCAGTTAATGAAAATACCCTGAAAAAGCAAATAAATGAATCCTCTATGCACAATAACAACCTCAATAAAGACCAGGACAGTATGACAACATGAGACTAGCCCATAATAGAACTGGGGCYGTAATGGATCAAGAGTATCAGAGTACTCTAGGATAAGTTACTTCCTCTTCATGCATTATTATTAATTGTGATTCAAGGCAAAACTAATCCTAAATCAGCACTCATACACTGAGAAACAGAGAGGATTGCAGGTGGTACTCACCTTGTGGGGAGAAGACAGTGGTGAACACCTCAAAGTGCCCATCACTCTGCACATAGATCTTCTGCATCCTCTCCTGCTGTGTCTGACACACTGTCTAGCAGCTCCACACTATAGCACGCCGCTTTAAATAACACCAGTGTCACTAATCCCACTGCACAGAAACACAGTAACACATACCCTTTCTCTCCATCACACATACACACCTCACACACACACCCTTTCTATCCATCACACACACGCAAGTCGCATACAGTGTTTCTTCGAACTCGCTGACACCTTTGAATCTATTTTCATCTGCAATCTGTCATTTTGATTCACACGAATGCGAAACAAAACTGAGCTCAACAAAAAGTAAGATTGATCCACCATTAACATTTTAAATCATTGCCATGTAAAAACACAAGTATAATGTACTGCAGATTTTTTTCTGTCTACTCCTCATTCATTTGTAGCCCACACACAAAAAAAGTGTTCACACATTTAAATTACCATTAATTAAATTGCAATACTTAATCTATTGAAATTCTTATTTTCTTATTCAAAAAAAATACATTTGATATATGCATATATGAACAGGAGTGAAAAAAGTAGAAACATTGCCAAGACAAGCAAAGAAAACAGAAACTAAAATGATTTAATGATTTTAAGGGATCAGAGTCATGTACGTTTTGAATATAAATGATTCTGTGTCCTAAAATGCATTTATTTTGACATCCAGTTATGTCCTGCTTTACATCAAGACCTAACAGTAATGAGGATTTAGCGTAACTCTATTTCCATGTCAATATACAGTATMTATCATTAATAAGGATAAATATCATTGCACCCTATTCCCTATATAGTGCACCAGTTTTGACCAAAAGTGAATAGGATGCCATTTGGGATGCAATGATATTCTGTATCATATTGATACCTTAACTTGGCTCTCTTTCTCTCAATGGACCTTAAAAGCTCTCCTAGTGTGCTCTCCTGGGTTAACCTACTTAAAAGCATCCAGATCAGACTTTCTTAGCATTAGGGCACACTTTACATAACAGTTAACCTGAATAATCTGGAAACTAGATTAAAAGAATAGTACACTTCTAAGAATGACGCAACACTGTCATAACAATGTAGTCCAGTCCAGACCAGTAGTCTATTCTCAAATGAATGGGGAGGGGAACATCACAGCAACGGTGTACTATATTGTAGTAAATACAAACCAAAACCAACATTTGAAATCGGGGTAATATACTGTATAATCAAATAAGGAACCTTATCATTTTAATTGTATCTATCAATAAAAGGAGGATGGGATGGCAAACCGGTGAGAGGCTACGTCTCAAATGGCACCCTATTCCCTATATAGTGCCCAATGTTTAACCAGAGCCCTATGGGTCCTGGTCAAWAGTAGTGTGCTGTATAGGAAATAGCACAGAGTCCTTTGGGYTCTTATCATCTCACACAGGTACAGTATGAGAGTGGGTGATGACGCATAAGAGAGCCAGTCTTAGTACAGCTTCAGGGAGGCCTCAAACAAATTAGTCAAATCTTCCTCTGTGTGTTCCCTAGGAGACAGCTTTGTCACCCTTTCCTGCAAGAGACCATAGTGACACGATCAGGGGCAGACACAGGAAATGCCAGTCAGAAAAAGAGACATAGTACATGTAATGAAAAAGGAAAGTAGCACTGGCACACTAAACTCTCCTTGCTTGTGGGTTTATTACCAACATCTGGGCTCAATAGTCTTCATCAGGCCGTGAAAGAACATGTCTTGCACATTTAATGTGAAACATTTCTAATACCTGAGGTATTGTTCCTCTCACTAGGTCAGGTATGTCATCCTTGGTGTAGCCGACAGCACTCAGACCGTCCTCTACCTTCAGGTCATAGAGGAACTGTCTCAGGGTGTCGGCCAGGAGCAGCCCAGCGTCCTCCCTCTTGGTGTTGCTCACGTCAGCCCCTGAGGAGAGACATGGAGGGGTGTGAGCTTGACGTCACAAAATCAGTGAGGAAACAATAGTGCCACGCATGCATGACACCTCTTACTGCACCTACACTGCACTAACCAGAGCRCTGTTTATGGTATAGATTACCATTTGAGACTAAGCCATGGTAAAAGGAAATTACAATTGAGAATATATTTGTGTTAGTATTTAATGACAACACTGTTGGGGGTGTTGTAGAGAAGAGTTGCTGTTACCAAGTATCTCTGCTGCCTCCAGGTGGCGCTCTGGACACATACTGGCAGTGAAGGCAAAGACAGCAGGAGAGGTCAGAACCACRGACAGACCATGAGGCTATGGGACAGAAGAGCAACACATGGGAACTATTAATGCTTGATAGTTAAACTGTGAATGGAGATACATATTTCTGAAACAATATATTTGTTATATACAGGTAACTGCCAAAATAAAGGAAACACTTCAGTAAATGAGGGATACTAAGTATAATAAACAAAAATATAAACACAACAATTTMAAAGATTTTACTGAGTTACAGTTCATATAAGGAAATCAGTCAAATTAAATCAATTCAATTCTAATCTATGGATTTCACATGACTGGGCAGGGGCGCAGCCGGGTGGCTGGTATCAGATGATCACGCAGGTTAAGAAGCCAGATGTGGAGGTCCTGGGCTGGCGTGGTTACACGTGGTCTGCGATTGTGAGGCCGTTTGGACGTACTTCCAAAATCTCWAAAATGCTGTTGGAGGCRGCTTATGGTAGAGAAATGAACATTTAATTCTCTGGCAACAGCTCTAGTGGACATTCCTGCAGTTCGCATGCCAATTGCACTCTCCCTCAAAACTTGAGACATCTGTTGCATTGTGTTGCGTGACAAAACTGYACATTTTAGAGTGACCTTTTATTGCCCCCAGCACAARGTGCACCTGTGTAATGATAATGCTGTTTAATCAGTTTCTTGATATGCTACACCTGTCAGGTGGATGGATTATCTTGGCAAAAGGAGAAATGCTCACTAACAGGAATGTAAACAAATTTGTKCACRACATTTGAGAGAAATAAGCTTTTGGTGCATATGGAARATTTCTGCGATCTTTGATTTCAGCTCATGAAACATGGGACCAACACTTTACATGTTGCGTAAACATTTCTGCTCAGAATATATATTGAAAGCAGGTGCTTCCACACAGGTGAGGTTCCTGAGTTAATTAAACAATGAACATGCCATCATGCTTAGAGTCATGCATAAAAATGCCCAGTTGCCCAGTATTTTGGCTACCATGGCTAGAAGAAGACATCTCAGTGACTTTGAAAGAGGAGACTCAAAAGAGTATAGGGGGTTTAAAGATTGTGTGTGTCTCAGTCACCAGATCTCAACCCAATTGAACACTTATGGGAGATTCTGGAGAGGCACCTGAGACAGCWTTTTTTCACCACCATCAACAAGATACCAAGTTATGGGCCTCCCGAGTGGCGCAGTGGTCTAAGGCACTGCATCGCAGTGCCACTAGAGATTCTGGGTTTGAGTCCAGGCTAGACTCGTTGGGGAGTCTTGGGGAGAAAAATATATATATATATTTTTTTGTAAAGATACCAAATTATGGAATTTCTCCAATAGAGTTCCAGACACTTGTAGAATCTATGCGAAGGCGGCCTAACGCCCTATTAAGACACTTAATGTTGGTGTTTCCGTTATGTTGGTGTTTCCTTTATTTTGGCAGTTACCTGTAAATATACACTGAGTATACCAAACATTAAGAACACCTTCCTAATATTGAATTGCACCCTTGATACAAACCGGTACTACCATACCCCATTCAAAAGGCACTTAAATATTTTGTCTGGCCCATTCACAATCCATTGTCTCAATTGTCTCAAGGCTTAAAAATCCTTCTTTAAATCTGTCTCCTCCCCTTCATCTACACTGATTGAAGTGACATCAGTAAGGCATCATAGCTTTCACCTGGTCAGTCTATGCCATGGAAAGAGCAGGTGTTCTCAATGGTTTATAAACTCAGTGTATATATCAAACATGGAGCAGAATACCAATGAAAATACATTATAYCAGTGTCAAAACTATGGTTATAGAGATCATAGATATTTGGAACTAAATATATTGAATTTTCAATTATATAAAGGTCAAATTTAACAGACATTTTTCAATAATAAGATTGCTTTGTATTGGTTCTAAAACGAAGAAAAGGACCAGAATAGCTTTACCACGACAGGGTGATCCACATTGTAGCCCTTAGCCATGTAAGTCTTCACATTTCCAGCAATAGGATAAGACATACCGTGGCTAGAAAATGAACAAAAAGGGTCTTATCAGTCACATTAATCATCAATCACAGGACACACTGTAACTATTCATATAAGGAAGGGGATGCGTGCAGTTTCAATCATTATAAAGGCATAATGAACCATATGTTTACTTTACCATAAGTGGACCCCAGCATTTCCAAACCCGATCCCGGCAAACACACTGGCAAGATGCATGCTGGACCTGGCCTTTACATCCTCAGCATCGTTCACCGCCCTTAGAGGGAGAAAGTGAACAGTTGATGACATCTTCTACATCAGCACTAATAATAAGAAACCACTGATAATAATATTCCAAAATAGACAGTAGTGATTTTTAGGGGATACAACWGTGGAATAACTAGTGGAAGCCTCATTAGGAAGGCGTTTACCGTTTCATGTACTTGGCCACTACATTCAGAGCATGTCTGGACCAGACATCACTAATGGGGTTACTGCCCTGGTAGGCCGGCCGGTTGATGGGGTTGGGAGGGCAGGGGCTGCGCATGTTGTAGGGAAGAGCCGTGTAGGACTCCAGGGCATGGCTGCATAAGGACACACAAAGAGAACAGATGAAGAAAATAACTTAATCCAACTCCTATTTTTCTAATCAGTCACTTCTATCTGGCACCACCTTGACGTCATAAGAGCACAGAGTGGGGAAAAGGTCAAAGGCATGTCGGTAGAGAGAAGCATGTCGGTAGAGAGAAGCATGTTGATGAATGAGTTCTTTGGCTTATAAGGTTGATAAAAGATGTGAATGTAGCCTTAAAAACATAATAATATGTTACACAGACTGACTGATTGAATGTGATCAATATACACTACTGTTCAAAAGTTTGGGGTCACTTAGAAATGTCCTTGTTTTTGAAAGAAAAGCACTTTTTTTTGTTAATTTAAAATATCATCAAATTGGTCAGACATACAGTTTAGACATTGTTAATGTTGTAAATGACTATTGTAGCTGGAAACGGCAGATTTCTTTAATGGAATATCTACATAGGCGTACAGAGTCCCATTATCAGCAACCATCACTCCTGTGTTCCAATGGCACGTTGTGTTAGCTAATCCAAGTTGATCATTTTAAAAGGCTAATTGATCATTAGAAAACCCTTTTGCAATTATGTTAGCACAGCTGAAAACTGTTGTCCTGATTAAAGAAGCAATAAAACTGGCCTTCTTTAGACTAGTTGAGTATTTGGAGCATCAGCATTTGTGGGTTCAATTACAGGCTCAAAATGGGCAGAAACAAAGAACTTTCTTCTGAAACTCGTCAGTCTATTCTTGTTCTGAGAAATTCAGGCTATTCCTTGCGAGAAATTCACGAAACTGAAGATCTGGTACAACGTGGGTACTACTCCCTTCACAGAACAGCGCAAACTGTCTCTAACCAGAATAGAAAGAGGAGTGGGAGGCCCCGGTGCACAACTGAGCAAGAGGACAAGTACATTAGAGTGTCTAGTTTGAGAAACAGACGCCTCACAAGTCCTCAACTGGCAAAATGTTGAAAAGGGGAAGGGGGCCTTTGAATACTTTACCGAATGCAACTGAATACAGTATATTTACATACCATAGCACATCAAAACCGCTGTTGGCAGCCACCCTCTCGGGCATATGCAGAGTGTGGAGAGGATCCACTATTCCAAGAGTCGGCTTAATGGCTCGGCTGGCGATGCCTGAATAGATGAACCAGAAGACAAGCAAGTCATACTGAGTCATTGAATGAAACATTGCAACATACAGTATGAATTGAATTATCATTTGAATGTGAGGCCAGCAATGCAACTAAGGAGAGAGATAGCTGTGGCCTGACAAAGTGTTTTTACCAGTTTTTGCTTTCAGTTTTTCGAAGTCGAAGATGGCAACACCTGTTGTCTCACTGCCAGTTCCTGCTGTTGTGGGAACTTAAGAGAAAAATAGTTGCCATGTGACTAACATGTACAAGTTTAGCCTATATTAGGAAAACTCCATATCTGCACATCYATTAAATTGTTCTAAAAGTGTATGACATATTAATTTCGTCCCTGAGAGGATATGAGGTACAGTCTAACAAGATCAGCTGTGCACAACCATCCACAAAAAAATCTCTGTAATCTATAATAGTTGAGGCTAGTAAACACACATTTATATACAGTGTACATAAAACAAATTCTAAATGGTCCAGTGTACCAGGGTCAGTTAGTTCCTAAACCTATTAACCTCAGTGTGTAATTGTGACTGGGGGTCATAGTACCTGCGATCAGGGGCTTGAGAGCACCTGTAATAGGCTTTCCCTTCCCTATAGGCGCATTGACAAAGTCTAGGAAATCCGCGTCGGGATGGCAGGCATACAGGTTGGCAGCTTTACAGGTGTCAATCACTGAGCCTCCACCCACAGCAACGTACATGTCAAACGTTTCTTTCTTCGCAAAAGCTATGGCCTCCTTGAAGCTGTATATTAAAGAGMGAAAGTGATTACTTTATTGAAAATTCATCCCTTGATTGACCTTTGTATTACGCTTTTCATCCATACATTTACTCCAAATTAGGAAAAACTATAATCAATATCAAATGTAATGATGAAATTCCAGTCAAGATGTATGCCATACCTTGGGTGTAGGTACTGTATGTAGGCTGTCATTGTAAATAAGAATTTGTTCTTAACTGACTTRCCTAGTTAAATAAATTAAATAGAAAATACAGTCATTGAAAATAAGTGTCCCAAATGGCACTCTATTCCCTATATACGGTAGTGCATTACTTGTGACCAGAGCCCTATGGACCCTGCTCTGTTCAAAAGTAGTGCACTATATAGGGAATAGCTAGGGTGCCAATTGGAACGCACAAGGGTTACCTGGAGTCTGTTGGCTCCACCCGAACATTGTCATAAACTTTGTAGTTAACCCCGTTCTGAACTAGAGACTCCAACACGGCCTCGACAGGAGAGAGCTGAGACAGATTATTGTCCGTCATAAGACACACGTTACGRGCTCCCATGTTCTGAAGATCCTGCAATTTAAAAGAAAATCACAAAATAGGAGAGTTATTCACGTCTTAGACAAAATCTTATATGATTAATGTTCAAAGCATMATATGCATTTCAATTTTAGGCCTGTTCATGTCTCTTCTATTATTGAAACGTTTTACTTGTGAACACAACCCTTTACCATTTAGGAAGAACAATTATATTATGTAAACATGAGTTGTTTCATATCTTGTCATGAATAGCATCAACAAATAGCAGAGACTTATTTACCATACCAATTTCCCGTGTGACACCCTCTCCATATCTAATGTTTGAGCTCGCCATCTGAAACCAAATAATAACATGAAAAATATGGTTAACGTTGGCCAACATCCCAAGGAAGAATACTGTTGACTACTTTTCATTAATAAAATAGAGAAATAGATAGATATCTTAGAAAAGTGTCAGTACATTTTTAGTTTTTTTTGCAGTACTTTAGCCTGAAGACTACTTTAAATCTTTTTAAAAAGGGGTTTTATGCTGAGCCTCATGACAGTAGTTGGATTATATTGTTRGTTTTACTTTAATTAATAACTGTCATGTCTGCTTATTAGTAGGGCTTATTTAATTATTTTGAAAAGCTTCTGTGGCCATGTCAAAGTCAGATGAGTGAAAATATGGTTAAATAGTTCAAGTTACCTCAAATGCATAATCCGTTTTTCTTCCACAGTCATGTCCTGAAGCTAGAGCACAAACATTACAACTTTAAAACATGTTKTGACAGGGTAAAAACCACAGTTTTGTTCCATGTTTCTATGGACCCTAATTAGTGGTACACATGTACACATTTATTTAATTTTTTTAAAGTGAGAGTGTACTGTCCTCCTTGAGGTGTTTCTAACCAAAAAAGATAGCCAAACTCCATTCAAGAACTGAACCAGAGTCAGGGATAGGCTTWCCGTAAACCTCTGGTTTTAATAGATAAACCGGAGTAAAGAGCTATGCAGGCATAACAAAAGGATGGCAGCAGATCATCATGAGTGCATCAGACTATTGAGAAATGTTCTTAATTGAATAAAACACTTCCTGTTTCCTGTTTATCAATCCACATAAGAAAGTACCATAKAATTAGTGCAAGCTAGATGCAGCTAAATAAAATGGCCACTGGGTGCCACCTGGCATCTGCCACTATGAACTTTTAACCTAAGTTGGTTACCAAACCTTCAGTCATTTTTAGCTAAAAGGAGTAAGACCTCTGACACAGTTCTCAGGTGGAAGGAAGGCAGAATTGCCCAGTACCACGGGCCTCCCGAGTGGTGCAGYGGTCTAAGGCACTGCATCACTACAGACCTGGGTTTGATCCCAGGCTGTGTCACAACTCGCCGTGACCGGGAGTCCCATATGGTGGTGCACAATTGGCCCAGCGTTGTCCGGGTTGAGGTAGGTTTGGCCGGGGGGGGGTTTACTTGGCTGGTTTACTTGGATGTTAAGAAGCGTGGTTTGGCGGGTCATGTTTCAAAGATACATGACTCGACCTTTGCCTCCCGAGCCCGTTGGGRAGTTGCAGCGATGAGACAAGATCGATATTGGGGAGAAAAAGGGGGTAAAAGGGAGTAAAATAAAAAAATAAGTGCCAAGGGCCACTCATTGCGGGTCAATGGGATCTCGCTGAGCGTGGTAGGGTTTGAGTCCGTTGTCGATGTAGGCGGTATGCTTGAGTCCGAAATGGGCCTCGGATTGGGAGAGGAGGCCCRGGTGCTCGGAGGGGGAAAGGAGCAACCCAGCTGTTTGTGTTGTCATTTTCAGTCGGGCTGCCTTTGAATTCATGGAAGAAATCACCATGTTGCTACCCGCAGTGTTGTCCGGGTTAGGGTTTGGCCTAGGTTGGCCGTCACTGTAAACTGACTTCACTAGTTAAATAAAAAAATATATAAAAAAAAATGTGACAATGAACACAACCCGAAAGCACTGAATGGTCTGTGTTACCACATTAATAGGTCTACATCCTGCTGTAGGATGCGTTGRTCAACTGATTGACAGGTGTAGGCCTACTGTAGATTGACAAACTTTCCTCTAGTGTGGATGCTCGCCAACATGTTTTCTATGTTTCTATGTTTTTTTATGTTTCTATGTTTTCGCCAACATGCTAAATGACTTAAATGTAAATGTAATGTTTTCGAGCCCGGACTCGCGATAAGCTTCTTTAAAATAACTGAGACTGTTACTGCAATACTGCCATCTGTAGGATGATAATGAGAGTCCTTAACTTTGTTATGGTTGCAATTATGGAAAACKGTTTGTTCAAGTCCATCTAAGTCATAATTTATAATTGGCTATGTGRAATTTTGTTCCAGGAAATAATSACGGTCATCTGGTGAGGTTAGCATAGGGCTAACGTGTGCCAGGTTATCTGATGGGACCAGTTACAATGTAGCGTTCTTTCAAGCGTAAATAAATCAACGATTTTAATTGGCTGATGCGCATTTTGACACGGAGAAACTGTTTTATAATGTTCGCAATTATGGGCACAGTTTCCTGTTTATTACACCACATAAGAAAGTACGATAGAATAAGTGCAACCTAGATACAAATAAATAMAATTTCCCCAGGTGGCGCTAAATCACTAGGTGCATAGAAAACTTGAATGAGAGGCAGAACAGAGCTTTTGCACATGAAGCTGTTAGGTGTTACATACATGTTACAATTAACTTAATTAACAATAACGCTGTGTGTTATAATAAACAGGTTATTTTATCCAACTACTACCTTGATGGAATGTATGAGAATGGGCAGGGCATCTGCACCTGTAAATGGGGGAAAAAACGGCATTTTCATAAGCAGTGTAATCATTTGACGCAAACCCGCGAGTGAAACGAAGTTGGGTTGACGTCGATGCTTGCACTGCCATCTGGCTACTACATAAMACGTTAGGTAGGGGCCTAGCTATATTAGATAACTACCTTAAGTAACCACTACCTCAAGTGCATTTAACAATCGTGTATTTGTGCATTTTCGCGATTAGGAATCAACTTACGCTGCTTTTTCAAGTTGCCTGAGTAAATGCACAATCCTGTCGCGTCCTGCCATGTTGTACTTCTTCCTTCGGCTTTTGGGTTGACTTATGAGTTCAACTCGAGGGAGTCGAAGTCTGGAATTTGAACTGATACACGAGCGCCCCTTACTGTACCGAATGTGAAAAGATATAGGACATGGGTCAGACCTATGAGGTTACCCAAGGCTCTACCACTCACGTCATGACGAGGAAAGCACCATTTCCATTTAYTGTAACAGGCAGTAGAGTTAACAAACTGTAAGAGAAAGATGGCCTAGTCCTACTATTCAAAATATAATTTAGGGYAGCCAAAATATTAATGTTCAATATCAAGTTCAACTCATAGGAAAAGGAGGGCGACTATCAGCTGAGATCACAACCTATCTCCTGGGGGTTTAGATTGATTCATTGCACATCATAGGCCTAAGCAATAACTGCATCCTAGTTTTCATACTTGGATGAATAACAATCAATAATAGCATCTCTGCCCTTTACTGCCAGTGCATGACAGTCAGACATGTGATTACGTAGCCTACATCAGATGTGAGGAAGAGCACTTTAGACAGTTAGCCTTTACGCAACACGCGCAGCCTAACGGACTGTCAACCCCAAAGTTGCCTTACCACATAGGCTGCCACTGTTGCGGTTGTCACTAGAGAGTGAAAATGCCCTGGGAAAAAACGTATTCCCCACCATAGATGTGTGTCACCATGAAATCTCTCACGTTTCATTCATATCTACTTCCGGTGTCCCCATCATTAAAATATAAATATGTTTTATTATGGCGGTAATTCTAATTCTGTGGTCCCCTTAACCCTGTGACCTCTAATCTTCCACATATACTGTACAACCTGCAAGGTGCCAGCCCAGAGACATTATTAATGGTTATATACAGCACTGATACCAGACAATCTAAAGGAAGAGACTGATAAGGAATAAGGTATGTTGGCTACTGTAACTGAATGTTTGATAAGTGGAAAGTCACTCAGTTCATGTGGATAAATCACTTGAAGCAGACTTAGGTTTACATCCTGTTTATGCGTAGTATCTGTCWTGTAAAGGCACCTCTATTCTCCATACCTCCGACACTGATCGTTTCATTCAGCTGGATGKTTTTTTTCCACCAAGTGACTCACAGTGATTTAGTACCTGTGCTGTGTTCACTCGCACCGCTACACTACGTGTCAGCTCTGGCCGGTGTTAACCAGGGCATGAGGAGATCCGTGTTGAGCCGTGATGATGGTATCAGAGGGGACAGACTAGCCAGGCAGCGAAAGAAACTCCATGTCCTTAGCCTGCTCTAAAAAGAGCAATTTCTCGGTGCCCTTTCCGTATCAGCGTGGTGCAGCCAACACCATTTCTCTGAGACTGTGATACAGGGGGCTGTTCCAAATGGCACCCTATTCCCTATTTAGTGCACTGCTTTTGACCAAAACGAGTGCACTATTTAGGGAATAGKGTGCCATTTGGGATGCAYWGACACAATGTTATTGTATAACAGTCCCAACATGCTGCAGCTGGAAAGGGCTCCTCCCATTAAACACCTAGCAGCAGCACTGTCATTCCCAATATGAGAGATCAGCCAATGAGTACCTTCAATTTTAAATTGTTCCAACTGAGTTGTATTCAGAAGTGTATTTTCAGAGTTGTATTCTGTGATGTATATTTGAGAGTTTGGTTCAGTTATTGGCATCACAATGCCATACCATTTATAGTTAATTTAGCTTATCATGAATTGTTTCGTTTTTGTAACTTTGTACAAGTAAAATAAATAATTGTATTCACCTAACAACATTTGCATGTGGAATACCAGTAGATCTTTTAATATGTCATTTTCATAGAATAAAGGTATTGTTCACTTCAGAGCAATTGTTTCTCATCCATCTTGAAATACTCTGTTCTATTCTCAGATACAGGGTCATAGTGTGTGAGGCCCTTTAATTCATCATTACAGCATTTAATTTAATTTCATAACACAGCTAATGAAAATGACATAACGTACATTATATCCATACTGCATGAAGATCATCACTATCGGATACACACGTCTTGCTTTCTCCATCACACTCTCATGGATCTAATTCCAATGATTCATTATGGGTCAGTGGAGGGCTTGTGACATGAGACTGATCACCAGAAACAATGTTAATTGGATAGACATGCCACATGATGCATCTGCAATATTCATAGCACAAATTATATGAGAATATGGTAGGGAGTTTCCATGAAGTCCACAGCTTCATGCAATTTCTCTTGTAGTCTTTTTACATCAACATAAATATTACGTTTATTTGAATTGATGCAAGTAAGTGTACATGATAGTAATGAATAAGTAATAATAAGATGCATTTGAATGCATGGTCTGAGAGTTCCCCCTTTGGATGAGCAACGAGAGGAAGGAGAGAGTCGATAGCTCCGCAAAAGGTCAAACTGTCCTCGAAAATGTCTTCTGCCACAAACAGTGGCATTGTAACACCTTGTGACTGGTGGCACCTTGGATGAGAGCCACCCATTGTGATTCAGAATCACTGAGGGTGCGACCCAAATTGTGCCCTATTCCTTATGTAGTGCACTACTAGGCCCTGGTCAAAAATWGTGCACCACATAGGGAATAGGTTTGCCATTTGGGACGCATTCGCTGAAACACGGATGTCACATAAGTGGAGGCTTAGTATTGGGAAATGGGCTGTCAGGTTTGGCACTCTTACTGACACATTGTTTCTGACCCGATGTAACCTGGAGAAAGGAGCAAGAAGGAAGAGGGGATGGAGAGAGAG
>NC_036871.1:17956508-17968352 GCF_002910315.2 Salvelinus sp. IW2-2015
GAGAAATCCGCAAACCAAGCAGCGCTTTACCTTGTTTTTGACGATGGTAGTTGTGAAAGACGTCACTGATTTACATCGAAGTTCGAACCCACACTTTCAAAGCTGAGTTCTGACCATGGAACTTACACAGGTTATCCGTTTTTAGGAGAAGACATGCGTTCCCAAGACGAGGCATAGTAAAAACTAACTATTTACACAGAAACTTCTATAGATTAAAGTCCTTAATGTAGCAAATTAGCAAATTATTTTCTTTGTTGACCAAATTATAGACACTAAACTCATTGACTTCACGTACGCAAAAATGATTCACGCATTTGATGGGCTATTATACGTGGACAGATTATTTTAGCCGGAGTACACCCACTCACTTATGGCCGCTTCCTTACAGGTAGATTTAGCACTAAATCGCGACATATTCATTCAGCAGCTCTGAGTACACAGAAAAACACAAGTTTCAATGAATAACAGAAAAAAAGTTTATGAAAGTTTGCTGTGGAAAGTGGTAAATTGATACAAAAATACACGATCAAATTTAAACTACAAATGTGTGACATTTGAAAAAATATATTCTTGATTATTTTATTGATAAAATATTTACTATAATTAAAAAAAGCATTGGAGGTGGGGAATTTAAACGCAGTTGCTCTTGTGTTACTAACTGTAGAGATTCATAAATGAAAAGTGGCTCACTGATTGACAACAGACAGTGTCATCTGCTATCATTACCAAATATTTTGGAGCTTTCAATCATATAAATATAAATTGTGGAAGGCTTTTTAGGGTATCGTAAAGCAGTAAAGTGCTGGGTGGAATTAGGGAGACAACAGAGGTAGTTTCTTAACATCTTCTTTGTAGCCAACTCATAGCTAATCTGTAAGAGCGAAAACGGTATGTCAGAATAAACAGAGAACATGAGGTTAGTAGGCACCATAGTAGATGCCATATGTAGCAAAGTACTGTAACTGTTATGTTTTACATCTCCTATAATGCATTGCTTAGACTACTACTAATCGGACCTATTGTATTATTTCAGTGATGATCTAAGTAGGATGGTTTATTCGGCGACAGATGAGCAAGTTTATGCAATCTCAGGGCAGGAACCTCTCATCTCTCGACGACAGTTTGTATTATCCATATTTAAAGAGGAACCAGAACCAATAATGGGAAATCTATTGCTTTACACTGTAAGTCTAATCAACATGGAACTATTTCAAAATGTTGCCTTGCACGGATAACGAGAAATGGAGATCAATGATCAAACTGTATATGAGACAAATCTGCACAGGCATTATCAAATTTCTCTGCACAAAGTAAAACCATATGTTTAGCCTTGTGATTAGAATTAGACATGTTCAGGGTGTAAACAAAACAAGGTTACTTTACGGGTCCTACGATTTAACGTCAAAACTACTCAAGAGCAACCGCAAAATGCCCAAACAACCCATTTACCATTTCCATATTTAGCGATACAAGTGGTGAAAGGAACGATGGGATTTTCTTTACAGCTCGGATTTTACACTTTATTTTAAGGGCAGGTGTGGGTTTCATGTTCAATATCCAATATACAATGACGCACAGTTGGAGCATTTTTGAAGAGTAATGTCAAGTTTTAAAAGTAGTTTATATCAACCTCTTAAAACCGCAATGTGGGTTTACTTGTTCATTTATCTAACAATTTTGTAACAATTTGGGGATTGGGGGTCTGGAACTCACTTTGTATAATTCTTTATATTTTTCTGCTTTTTCCACATGGCTGTGTTTCAGAAAACAAGTTTCCTGTTGGGGATGCCCAGATAGTGGAAATGGCCAAGTAGTATAGGGCAGTAATGACGGGTTTTTGTAGCTGTCGGGGTACCACAGGGACAGAAGTCATGCAAAAGAGCAGTAAGTGCAGAGTAAGAACTTGGTCGTCTGTCCCTGTCCTGTCATTCATTTATTTTCCACTGTTCACAGAAGCTTAACAGCATCCAATGACGGTTTTGGCACATGCAATGTAATGGGAGTTGATAGTGGGTAAAAGGACTTAAGGCAGGTATTACACAGTCCAGTTTTAGTACAGCACACAAGGTAATGTAGATATCCAACTGTCTGTGGGATCATCATTTTTTTTAAAGCAGTTGAATAAAAAATTGGTTTAATTTATAACCCATCTGCTGTAAGGTTTATGCTTTGATTGATTGATTCAGTAAAGCAATTCATATAGGCTTCGTAAGTCACTGCATATAATCACAAAATCATCTTAGTAACCTTATTTTCATAGCTCTATAAAAGATTAATAAATGTAAACAAATTCATTATCTTAGGCCAATAGCATCGCTGTGAACATCGATGCCGAAATATCATAACATGGCAATATTAACTAAGTCATCATCAAGAGCGCCCTCTCTCATTCCCCCTTCTCTCCATTCCCCCTCTCTCCTCCATTTCTCATTCCCCCTCTCGCCATCCACTCTCTCATCCTCCCTCCATCCTCTTCATTCTCCTTCTCATCCTCCCCTAGCTCCCCTCTCCATCTCCCATCCCCCCTCTCCTGCATCCCTCTCCCATCCTTCTACGGCCATCCCCCTCTCGCATTCCCCTCTCAATCTCTCCCCATCCCCTCTCTCTGCATCCTCTCTCCATCCCTCTCTACATCCACCCTCTGCATTCCCTCTAACTCGCTCCCCCCCTCTCTGATCCATCCTCCCATCCTCTCCATCCCTCTCTCTGCACTCCTCTCCATCCCTTCTCGCCATCCCCTCTCTTCAGCTCTCTCTCCATCCTAGAGATGGAGAGGGGATGCAGAGAGGGGATGTAGAGATGGAGAGGGGATGCAGAGAGGGGATGTAGAGATGGCACGTTGCGGAAACACTCCTGTCAACACGGCTGTGGTAAAATCAAAGTGACTCGGTGTGGTCAAATTGATTTATTCTCGTTGGTCTCAGTGATATAAAGGACTAGTATGATATAAATAGTCAGATCTCCTACCTATTTTGAACAAATGTGTTGGTTGCTTCAGGGGTATGAACACCATACAGTTAKTGCATCTAAAATGGCACCCTATTCCCTACACTTCTTTTGACCAGAACACTAAGTATATAGGGAAGAGGGTGCCATTTGGGATGCACAGAGTTTATAGTTTTTCTTATCGCTTTGGCACTATTTTCACAAGTATGTGGTAAAATTWCACAACTCTTWGTACAAAACTCAAAACAGATAATCAAAACTGCATTTTTTTCAAAATTTTAAGCACATTTTCAATTGACTTAGTACAACACAAAAAATCACACACAAAAAAATTACTTTTTAATCAAATCTAATCAATGTTTCATCTAGAAATACCTTTCATATGAAGTAATTGCCTTTCACAATGCAATGTTCACAATACTTACAATACAAGGGGCCCGTCAGAGAGGTGGGCATGGGCCCCATCAAAGAGGTCAAAGAGCTGGGCATGAGCCCCGTCAAAGAGGTCAAAGAGCACTGTATCGAAGTGTTAGAGGCATCACTACAGATCCGGGTTCGATCCCAGGCTGTGTCGCAGCCGGCCACGACCAGGAGACCCAAATGGCCCAGTGTCTTCTGGGTTACGG
This sequence comes from Salvelinus sp. IW2-2015, assembly GCF_002910315.2. Lineage (NCBI taxonomy): Eukaryota > Metazoa > Chordata > Actinopteri > Salmoniformes > Salmonidae > Salvelinus > Salvelinus sp. IW2-2015. The sequence continues at coordinate 17,960,081 of NC_036871.1, forward strand.
GAGGGTTTRGCCGGGCCGGGATGTCCTTCTCCCATCGCGCTCTAGCGACTCCTTGTGGCGGACCGGGCGCATGCACGCTGACTTCGGTCACCAGTTGTACAGTGTTTCCTCTGACACATTGGTGCGGCTGGTTTCTGGATTAAGTGAGCACTGTGTCAAGAAGTAGTGTGGCTTGGCAGGGTCGTGTTTCGGAGGATGCATGGCTCTCGACTTCCACCTCTCCGTACGGGAGTTGCATCGATGGGACAAGACTGTACCTACCAATTGGATATTACGAAATTGGGGAGAAAAAGTAGAAAAAAAATATTAATAACAATTTCAAAGAGGTGGACATCAGAGAGAGGGAGGCAGACGGCAGGGAACTGTTGTGTCTAATGAAGTCCGGGACATTGTTGTTGACCATGTGGTAAACAGAGGCCTTACCATGTCAGAGGCTGACAGATTAGTTCACCCCAATTTGAAAAGATCAACTTTCAATTTGATCATGAGAACTTTTCGCCAAGAAAACTGGTAAGTCTGCAGGATATGCAATATGCTTTACCATTACATTTACAGTAAAGGACATATTACAATGTATGTAAATTCACAAGTCATGTTACAGTATTCTTACAGTATGAACATATTTCCCTGGTRSCTTTTGAGAGWAACAACAACCAGGTGAAACAACTGCAGGTCGAGTATGTTCAGGTACAGCACYATATACTATATTACTGTTACTGTTTGATGCACATGTTACTTGACAATATCATATTGGAACTGTACTGTAAAAATAACTAACCAAAATATATTTTTAGAGGGTGATGCTGCTTAATGCTACTGTGAACCATCACAAGTATATCTTTGTTGATATACTTCAACCTGCGGGCTTCAACCTGGCCAAAACTCGGCGCCGTGGGCAGAACCTCAATGGCCAACTGGCAACCGTCCAAGTGCCTGTGTAACGGATGTGAAATGGCTAGCTAGTTAGCGGTGGTGCGCGCTAGCAGCCTTTCAGTCGGTTACGTCACTTGCTCTGAAACCTAGAAGTAGTGGTTCCCCTTGCTCTGCAAGGGCCGCGGCTTTTGTGGAGCGATGGGTAACGACGCTTCGTGGGTGTCAGTTGTTGATGTGTGCAGAGGGTCCCTGGTTCGCGCCCGTGTCGGGGCGAGGGGACGGTCTAAAGTTATACTGTTACACCTGGACAACGTGGGGGAAACACCTCCATGTGCGCAGCTATCTCTGAAGATGGTGTGGTAGGACGTAGGCTGTTACTTGGACCCTACAATGCTGCACACCTCAATTGTGTTTCTCAATTAAATTCTGCAGACCTGTCAAGGTGAAGGGGTCATATATGTCATTGTGTGGGACAATGTATAATAATATCACACAACGTACTTTACACTTACCCCAACGTTTNGTCTGCAGGATATGCAATATGCTTTACCATTACATTTACAGTAAAGGACATATTACAATGTATGTAAATTCACAAGTCATGTTACAGTATTCTTACAGTATGAACATATTTCCCTGGTRSCTTTTGAGAGWAACAACAACCAGGTGAAACAACTGCAGGTCGAGTATGTTCAGGTACAGCACYATATACTATATTACTGTTACTGTTTGATGCACATGTTACTTGACAATATCATATTGGAACTGTACTGTAAAAATAACTAACCAAAATATATTTTTAGAGGGTGATGCTGCTTAATGCTACTGTGAACCATCACAAGTATATCTTTGTTGATATACTTCAACCTGCGGGCTTCAACCTGGCCAAAACTCGGCGCCGTGGGCAGAACCTCAATGGCCAACTGGCAACCGTCCAAGTGCCTGTGTAACGGATGTGAAATGGCTAGCTAGTTAGCGGTGGTGCGCGCTAGCAGCCTTTCAGTCGGTTACGTCACTTGCTCTGAAACCTAGAAGTAGTGGTTCCCCTTGCTCTGCAAGGGCCGCGGCTTTTGTGGAGCGATGGGTAACGACGCTTCGTGGGTGTCAGTTGTTGATGTGTGCAGAGGGTCCCTGGTTCGCGCCCGTGTCGGGGCGAGGGGACGGTCTAAAGTTATACTGTTACACCTGGACAACGTGGGGGAAACACCTCCATGTGCGCAGCTATCTCTGAAGATGGTGTGGTAGGACGTAGGCTGTTACTTGGACCCTACAATGCTGCACACCTCAATTGTGTTTCTCAATTAAATTCTGCAGACCTGTCAAGGTGAAGGGGTCATATATGTCATTGTGTGGGACAATGTATAATAATATCACACAACGTACTTTACACTTACCCCAACGTTTTATGAGTCCATGTTTGCTGTGCTGTTAGGAAAGGTGTTTCAGAAGACATCTTGGTCCTTTGTTGAATTTTCTTAGAATGTTTGTGGATCTGGATTTTATTGCCCTTTCGTATAATGGAGCAAAAAGTATTTCAACTTGGACTTTTCCGTTTTTTTTATAGAATGCATGATATAGCCCTGGATCAAGATAGCAAGCTGATTGTGGCCATATCCTGCCCCTACTGGTCAAGCCTGGCACTTCAAAAGGGACTTCTGGCCAGTGGGGTCAGCCAGGGTTCCTGGTCTGAAGGGCCCTGTCCAGTAAAAGGKGTTTGTACTGATGTGACGTGAAATTGCTTTGTCCTCTGTATTAATCTACTGCTTCTCTCAGTGATCCTATCACTGTGTCTCCCTCCTCAGTTGACTCTGTGAGTAATCACTTAGTGTGAGGAGAACTCCAAAAGCATTACATTCAGATCACAGTCACTGTCTTAGGTGGTCTGTCAATGAGCAATAGAAAGAAGTGAGCATATCGATCTGCTCCTCTTTYAGAGGAGGGATTGTATCCAATCGTTTTTAGAAAATAGGGTGGAAAATGCTAGTGTTGATGAGAAACCCTTTTTTTTTTTTGAATTCATGGCTTTTAGGAAAGTTAGATGCACATTTTCATGGAATGTCAGAGATGTTTAAATGAAATATCTGTCAACTTAAATTGTCAACATCACAAGACATAATTAKCTCTAAAGGTTTTGAGTCATTAACTTTGTCCATGAAAAATCATTGGAACAATTTAAGGTTATGCTGGGTAATAGAGGATTTCTATCAGATGATAAAGTATGGACAATATTGAGAAATGGAGAATTACAAATAGTATTTTCTGGAAGACAATAACATCATTTTTCCTTGCATATCTTAACATTGTTTATAACTTTAGATTACTATCATATAAATGTATCATGCAGGCCATGTCTAGCAGAATCTGTAAGTATTGGTGGTTAACAATTCTTCACAAACAGTCATGGGGGTTTGGCAACAATTCAGCAATTATTATGTCCCCGGGAGCCATATACCACACATTTTAGCCATTAGAATAAAGCTTCTCAGCTAGTAGGACCCCATCAAGGCTGGCTGACCCTATATAGTGCACTACTACTGCTCAGGGCCAATAGGGCTCTGGTCAAAAGTAGTGCACTATATAGGGAACATGGTGCCATTTTGGGACAGTCATAGAGGGAACACCTCCCTCTTTTTGGCTTTGTGCTGTACTTGCTAATTGTCAGGACCACTCTCTGAAATGCCATTATGCACAAATGTAGCATTTCCTTGCCTGCCAGCCTACAATTCTAAGACTGTTGCCCATAAAGAATGCAAGAACCTACAGAACCTTAATTGTGAAAACCATGCAGGAATAAACATGTATTCTCATACAAATGAACACCTGTATCTCATCGCTTTTGCATATCAATGGAGGTGTGCATGTACTGTATGCATAGTTGTCCTCTGGTATTAATCTACTGGCTTCTCTCAGTGATCCTACTATGTGTTCCTCCTTCAGTTGACTCTGTGAGTACTCACGTGTGTTGAGGGAGAACTCCACAATTGCGATTATCTATTCAGCCCTGTGTACACGATAAGATGACTGTCCTCTAGGTGTCTGTTCTATATAGCAATAGATATGAGTGGCGCTATTTCCTCGCTATCGTCTCCTCTTCAGACAGGAGGAGCGATTGTGAAGAATTCCACTAATCGTGATTGTTGGAAATAGGGGTGTTAAAATTTGCACTTTAGTGTTGTCCTGGTGAAACAACTTTTTTCTTTTTTGAATATCATGGACTTTTCTAGGAAGGGTCTATAGAATGGCCTCATCATAATTTACGATGGGATTGTTCATGAGGTATGCTTCTTAGTATGAATATTTTGTGGGTCTACAATGATTAAAATTGTCAACATCTCACTCATGGGTAAATTAAGACTCTAAAGAGTTTTGAGTCTATTTTTAGGATTTTGTCCAGTGCAAATGGAGTATCTATAGTGGAATATCCATAATCTTAAATTGAGGTTAATGGGTGCTGGAGTAAGGATCAGAATGAGATTTTCTTGATGCAGAATGTAGGGAATTAATAGTAATGGCACACAATATGTATTTTGTGACAGATAGGAAGATAGCGAATAAGAATTCAATCCATATTGTTATTTCTTCTTGACAGATCTAATTTCAACAAGTTTAAATCTATACTTTTTCAGTAGCATTCTTTACTAATACATATATGAATATTTAATTAACTATGCTCAAGGTTCCATAATTCGTCTAAGTCAGTATAATGTGGAATGTCATGAGCACTGGCGTGGATGTTCATAAGCACGAAAATTCTTTCCTGAACGATAATTCAGTGGCTAGTGGGGTGTGATATTGGCAATTAACTCTCAATACACAGGTCCATATTATTGGGAGTTTGTTGGTACCACCAAGGGTGAGCTCTACCACATTTTAGCCATGAATAAAGTTCAGTAGTAGGGCCCCAATCCAGGGGCTTGGTTGCCTATTATGGCTTCACCTCGCTATGCGAATTATTATGTCGTGGGCCAATTCCACACGGCGTTGTTTAGCAGTTAGAAGTAACAGTCTGGTGTGGCACATGCCTCTAGGCAGGACCCACTCAGACGGTTCTGGCTGTATCCCCTTATTTGGTGCCTTGGGTGCATTGGGCTACTACTTCGCTTCAGGCTCGGCAATAGTGTTAGACTCTGTGTCATAGAAGTAAGTGGCCACCTTATTTATTAGGCAGAAATAATTGGTGGCCTTATTTCTGGGAACAGTTCTTAGCAGGTGAACACCCCTCTGCTCTCTGTCTTCTTGCGCTCTGTTCTGACTGTGGACACTGTCTTAGCATTGTCAATGGACGGACAATGGTCTCGAACTCCGTCCTGACAATGCTATTTTATCAGTGCACCACACTGATCAGGCGAATTCCTTGCCCTTGCCAGCTCTTACTAAATTTAAGAACTGTATAGCCGCATAAGAATCCACATGTACTCTACAGAAACTCGTATATTGGGACACATTATATGCAGGGAATAGGTAGATTCAGTAGTGATTTCTTCTATATTCCTTAAATATGAATCTCCCTGTATCTCACTTTATAGAGTTGTTTCATGACAGTCTATTCGGATTTGGAGCGGGTGTCTGTATTAAGTAGTTTGGCAAACATTATTATTGTTTGGCATGTCTGGTGATATAGGTAGTAGTTAGGGACCGTTTAAGGGTCAAGTGGTGTGTGCTGCGAGCTGTGTAGTATGCATGCGTTCAACGCAGCATCATATGCATTCGCTTAGACCCTGTGATCGTGTGTATTGGTGAGACCGCTAATCCGTGGGGTGTGTGATGTGACGTTGAAATGTCGTGGTTTAGACTCAGGCGACAGCTGCTCCTGAGCTCTTCTCTTCATTCATCACTCATTTGGATTCACTCCTTGGATTGCTCTAAGACACGGACAGTCTAATTTGGTTAGCCATCATAATCTAGCATAGTTGCATATTCTGCTTGTACGGTCAACTTTATCTACATGGTAAATATTACTTGTAAGCTCCGTTTCCCTTCTGAGTTCTTTTATGCTCTTATTTTAAGTGATTGTTGTTGAGGTATTTGGACTGGGTTATTTCTAGAGATTGGTTCATTAGGTGAAGTAGACAGCAGTTGGTAGAGGAAGCGCTGGGTTTAATTGATTTTTGTGTAGTCTTTATGATTGAGTATTGCCATGATAAATGTGTTCTAGTGTTCTCTTGGCCACTGGACCAAAAAATGGCAAAGTGGAGGCCCTCGGATGCGTATAGTTTTGTCGCAAAAACCAAAGCCACAACGTAAGGCTCTGGTACTTAGATACATATACTAAAACCAGATACTGACGTTCACATTTGTTCGTGGGAATCTGTACTTCTGTTTCGGGTGAGCTCACAAATGTTTTGACGTAATAGGCGCTAAGGGTCATAGATGTTTGAAACTTAGACAAAAGAGATACCCATTGTGAGATTAGGTTTCCTTGGAGACTTCTTCATTGTATTCCTTGTTGTAAATGTGAGGCATAGAGCAGGTCTCCTTGATCAGTTGTGCAGTTGACATCGTGGTTTTTTCCTGTAACAGTGATGCTGTGAATGGTGGAGTTCCTCACTCTTGTAAGGCGTTGTACGCTTCTAGAGGTTCTTGGTGTTTGCGGTGTGGCGGGTGTGGGTATTTCCTTGAAGCGGATTGCATCCTCTGATAGTTGACTTCTTTCTCTGTAGGTGGAGGCACTTTGCACATAGAGATACGGCTCGTGTGCTAGTGTGTGATGTGGGAAGGGTTGTGCTGACTTAGTCGTTGCAATTGCCAATCTGGTCTGAAGCCTGGCACAGCACATGTGAACTTCAGTAAGAGCTCTAAGGAGGGAGTCTGGACTAGTAAGACGTGTGTTGATGACCAGTTGTCGGCTTAACCCTGCCGTGTAGACTAATGCCACAGCCTCTCCTTTCCTCTTGGCAATTGTGCTGCGCATAGACTGGGCTGTCTGTTATGCCTCTAACATTGTCGTGATGATCACGCTCTGCCTGCGCAACGTACTGACGCCGGCTCGGGAAGTGCGCTGTACAAATCTGTGATCTTTGCTTGTGAGTAGACTCGCGTATAGATAGAGTTGGTCTTATGCAGTCTACTCTGTCATTCTTCCCGCGCAACTCTAACGAGCGGAAAGGTGGACAGAGAATGGTCTTGCCTGTGTAGTTGAGTTGCAATTACGATCATGTGTTGACGGGGATTGCCCTCGGAAGAATTTTTTGATCTATTCTCCTTTAGGACAACAAATCACACGAATGACGGGGACGTGATATATGCGAGAGATTTACGATTCAGAGTATTCTCTACGCTGTGACGACTCCACTTATTAGTGACAATGTGAGGGCTTTAAGCTACGACTAGTGCACATGGCTTAAACTCGTCATGTCACATTCTCCGGGCAGGTGAGAGGTTGCGTCATGGATCGTAGGGGGATATGCGGAAAGGTGCACTCTACTGTTGTGCTGCTCACACAGCATGTACCAGAAGGGCGCAGGCTGGCTCATATTGTTGGAAGGGGTCAGTTCACAGCTGTGTTGTTGGATAAACTCAGATCCTTATTAGAGGTAGCGGATGTACACGGATTTTACCAGAGGGAAGTACTTCTGTACGTTGTGTATACTTCGGATCTTCACGTGATTGTCCGCTCGATTCATCCGCTACATCCATCTCCCTTTGACCTCCTGATTCTCATGTGCTCCACTGTGACAGAGTGGAAGTGTTGCAACGACAGGTACACAACCCTCACACTCACACAAGGTACTCTAGAAGCACTCAAAAATCACTATCAAGATCACTGTCAATACCACGGTCAACGCCAAGAGTGACCATCCACTACTAAGGAAACATGAGAGTGTCAAGACTTATCAAATGTCTTGAGTCTCATTCACTATGTCCAGGACATTACAGGACATTTTGGTCCAATAAATTCCCTAGTCAATGTGACTCAGACAGTGACGATGACAAAGTTTGGTTTTAATTTCAATCCGAGCCTTCTTGCTTTGGAGGGGAATACAAAACATAGGCCTCTGGGCCACTTTCCTTGTGTCCATCTGCCACATACCCTGAACACTTTTCTGTATATCAATCAAAACTACAAAAGATAATAAATCCAAGCCTTCCTCATGTAACTGCTGTTACTTCTATGAAACATATTCTAAAAAGACACACAGAATACTGTCAACAAGTCTTGAAGTTGGCAACAGAATTAGAAGTACAATTATTTAATGAGGGAAGGACCAAGATTTGCCATTGTCTGTTTAATGTTACACCAATTCTGGCCTGTCGTAAATAGGGGTGTTAGGAGAGCTGGACGCTTGCAGCAAACACCTCACGACACACACAACGACGGCCCAGTACACGATCACTGCCATCAAATTGTGCAACGCTTATAGCTGAAACAGAGTGCTTTGTACATCTGATAAGAAATTAA
>NC_036871.1:17968377-18025669 GCF_002910315.2 Salvelinus sp. IW2-2015
GCAGGTACACAGACCCTCCACACTCAAACACAAGGTACTCTAGAAGCACTCAAAAATCACTATCAAGATCACTGTCAATACACGGTCAACGCCAAGAGTGACCATCCACTACATAAGGAAACATGAGAGTGTCAAGACCTTTCAATGTCTTGAGTCTATTCACTATGTCCAGGGACATATACAGGACTATTTGTGTCCACAATAAATTCCTACATGTCAATGTACTCAAGACAGTGACGATGACAATAGTATTGTGTTTTAATATTCAATCCGAGCCTTCTTGCTTTGGATGGTCTGGACAACAGAATCTATAGCCCTCCTGGGCCACTTTCCATTGTGTCATCTGCCACATACCCTGAACACTTTTCTGTATATCAATCAAAACTACAAAAATAATAAATCCAAGCCTTCTCATGTAACTGCTGTTACTTCATAATGAAACATATCTAAAAAGACACACAGAATACTGTCAACAAGTCTTGAAGTTGGCAACGAATTAGAAGTACAATTATTTAATGAGGAAGGCACCAATTTGCCATTGTCTGGTTTAATGATTACACACAAACTGTCGTTGCAACACTTCCACTCTGTCACAGTGGAGCACATGAGAATCAGGAGGTCAAAGGGAGATGGATGTAGCGGATGAATCGCTACCTAGAAGTAGACCTACAAGACTTCCCTCTGGAAATGTTTCCCCATAGACTGTTTAGTCCAAAACAGTGTGATGACCCCTGGCAACGATGACGCATGCAGGGGCCTTTCTGTGAATGCYGTGAGCAAGGCAGAGCTTTGCCTTTAATATTCCCTACGTCATGGCAACCTCTAACGAGCGGAAATGTGACAAGATTTTCCTGTATGTGAGTTGCAATTACAATAAGGTGAGGTCAGCGGGAAGAATTCTGATTAATTTGAGATTTCATTCTGTGGGGCGAATGATGATTGGAAAAGGAAAGAGGTCCCTACTTGATTTGAGGGTCACTGAGGAGGAGATCAGATGCCTCCATTCCACCACCTGAGACTTAATAGTGTATTACTCAGAGTGTGCATCCCAAATGGCACCTTATTCCCTATTCAGTGCACTACTTTTGACCAGGACCCAAAAATGGCACCCTATTGCCTAGTAGTACACTATATCAAATCAAATCAAATGTAATTTTTCACATGCTTTGTAAACAACAGGTGTGGACTAATAGTGAAATGTTACTTACAGAACCTCCCCAACAATACAGAGAGAAAGATTGGCTATGAGGTAATTGAGGTAATTACAATCTGCACATATAACTAGGAATAAAGTGACAGATGGTAAACAGTAGCAGCAGCGTATGTGATGAGTCAAAAAAAGTTTGTGCGAAAAGGGTCAATGCATATAATCTGRGTAGCAATTTGGTTAACTATTTATATAACTATTTAGCAGTCTTATGGCTTGAGTTTAAAAKCWGTTCAGGGTCCTGTTGGTTCCAGACTTGRTGCATCGATACTGCTTGCTGTACAGTAGCAGAGAGAACAGTCTGTGACTTGGGTGGCTGGAGTCTCTGACAATTGTTAGGGCCTTCCTCTGACACTGCCTGGTATAGAGGTCCTGGATGGCAGGGAGCTCAGCCCCAGTGATGTACTGGGCCGTACGCAMTACCCTCTGTAGCGAATAGGGTGCCATTTGGGACACATCCCGAGCCTGTTGGACATACCCCACAGACAGAGTGACAATGTCAGCGAGGTCAACATCAGCATTCCCACTGATCAATAGAGTGACACACAACATGTGACCTTCCATGTCACTCTCTGTTGTGTGTGTGTGTGTGTGTGTGTGTGTGTGTGTGTCGCCTGGTGTGGTGTGTGTGTGTGTGTGTGTGTGTGTGTGTGTGTGTGTGTGTGTGTGTGTGTATTGTGGTGTGTGTGTGTGTGTGTTGTGTGTGTGGTGTGCGTGTGCGTGCGTGTGTGCGCGTGCGTGTATACCAGAACATCGCCAGGAGGTCAGTGACAGAGAAATAAACAGTCTTCTCTCACCACTAACGTTAACTGTCAGGGTGCCTCCTGGCTACATCGTTAGCTGGTTCCACACTTAGGATTCGGCTCGGAGGGTACCAATCCCTGGTGAAGACGTGCACATCTATTTTTATGGACGTGGTCAAAAGTAGTGCACTACATAGGGAATAGGGTGCCTTTCGGGATTCACCCTATGTTTTCCCCTGACATTGCCACCGCCACCTTTGGAACTGCAATTATGAGCAACAAATAAATAAGAAAAGGGTATGAAACAAATATGAACCATAATCACAGCAATGGCTGGGCTTTGTAAGACTTACTGCAATTATCTTACATTTTGAGACATGTCACTTGACATAGCTAATATTAAAGAATGTTCCRGAGAAATCATTTTTGTTATTACCCACCGTGTTGAGGTGCTGGTGGATAACTGTATGTAAGATAATTGCAGTAAGTCTTACAAAATTATTTATCCCCTTAGGTGTTTTTCCTATTTTGTTGCATTACAACCTGTAATTTAAATGTATTTTTATTTGGATTTCATGTAATGGACATACATAAAATAGTCCAAATTGGTGAAGTGAAATTGAAAAAATAACTTGTTTAAAAATAAATCTTAAAAAAATACTAAATAAAAGTGGTGCATGCATATGTATTCACCCCCTTTGCTATGAAGCCCCTAAATAAGATCTGGTGGAACCAATTACCCTCAGAAGTCACATAATTAGTTAAATAAAGTCCACCTGTGTGCAATCTAAGAGTCACATGAYCTGTCACATGATCTCAGTATATATACACCCATTCTGAWWGGCCCCAGTGTCTGCAACACCACTAAGCAAGTGGCACCACCAAGCAAGTGGAACCATGAAGACCAAGGAGCTCTCCAAACAGGTCAGGGACAAAGTTGTGGCRAAATACAGATCAGGGTTGGGTTATAAAAAAATATCCCAAACTTTGAACATCCCACGGAGCACCATTAAATCCATTATTAAAWKTTTTWAAGAATATGGCACCACAACAAACCTGCCAAGAGAGGGCTGCCCACCAAWACTCACGGACCAGGCAAGGAGKGCATAAATCAGAGAGGCAACAAAGAGACCTAAGATAACTCTGAAGGAGCTGCAAAGCTCCACAGCGGAGATTGGAGTATCTGTCCATAGGACCACTTTAAACTGTACACTCCACAGAGCTGGGCTTTACGGAAGAGTGTCCAGAAAAAAAGCCATTGCTTAAAGAAAAAAATAAGCAAACACGTTTGGTGTTCGGCAAAAGGCATGTGGGAGACTCCACAAACATATGGAAGTAGGGGTACTCTGGTCAGATGAGACTAAAACGCTATGTCTGGCACAAACCCAACACCTCTCATCACCCCGAGAATACCATCCCCACAGTGAAGCATGGTGGTGGCAGCATCATGCTGTGGGGATATTTTTAATCGGCAAGGACTGGGAAACTGGTCAGAATTGAAGGAATGGCACTAAATACAGGGAAATTTCTTAAGGGAAACCTGTTTCAGTCTTCCTGAGATTTGAGACTGGGACGGAGGTTCACCTTCCAGCAGAACAAGGACCCTACGCATACTTCTGAAGCAACACTCGAGTGGTTTAAGGGAACATTAAATGTCTTGGAATAGCCTGTCAAAGCCAGACCTCAATCCAATTGAGAATCTGTGGTATGCTTAAAGATTGCTGTACCCAGGGAACCCATCCAACTTGAAGGAGCTGGAGCGTTTTGCCTTGAAGAATGGCAAAAATCCCAGTGGCTAGATGTGCCAAGCTTATAGAGAACATACCCCAAGAGACTTGCAGCTGTAATTGCTCAAAAAGGTGGCTCTAAAAGTATTGACTTTGGGGGGTGAATGTTATGCAGCTCAAGTTTTCTGTTTTGTGTCTTATCTTTTTCACAATAAAAAATATTTTGCATCTTCAAAGTGGTAGGCATGTTGTGTAAATCAAATGATACAACCCCCCCCCCCCTCCAAAAAAATGTAGAATGTGAAATTCAGGTTGTAAGGCAACAAAATAGGAAAAATGTCAAGGGTGTGAATAATTTTGCAAGCCACTGTATGTCTTATGAAGGGACCTGTGCATCAATTTACCAACATCAGGAACCTGTGGTTGTGTTAATCTAAATTAGACTCCTGGCTTAAAGGTCAAGGTTAAAGGTCAAAGGTTGTAAGACAAGGGGTTTGGTTTAATACACCTTTCTGAGACGTCCTAATTTATCCATTGAAAAAAATAAACGTGTTTGAATGCAGAAAGAATGAATGTCTTAGATTGTTAAAACATTTATAATGCTCAGTAAAGTGGGTACTGCGTAGCATTATTTTACATATTGCAGTAGCCTACACTGAGAATACCAAACATCAGGAACACCTTCCTAATACTGAGTTGCACCCCATTTTTCCCTCAGAACAGMCTCAATTTGTCGAGGCATGGACTCTACAAGGTGTCAAAAGCGTTCCACAGGGATGCTGGCCCATTTTGACTCCAATGCTTCCCACAGTTGTGTCAAGTTGGCTGGATGTCCATTGGGATGGACCATCCTTCTTTAACCTGTCTCCTCCCCTTCATTTACACCAGGGATTCCCAAAAGTTTCGGCCCRCRACCCCATTTTGATATCTTAAAATTCTCATGACCCCAACCATGTGAAAAAAACATGTAATTAACAGCCAATGCTTACATTTTTAATTGGGGATATGGCAGTCAATTGCAAAACATTCAAACAGTATTTCTGATTGTTTTCTCAMCTCACCATCATATATTTTTTACTGTGGGCCTATGACAGTCAATTGCAAATTAATTTGACATATTTTCTCTTATCGAACCACTACTAATGAGATGGTTGTGCTTGATGCATGTCGCATCAGAACTTCTCAAAGTCAGGGGGCGGGGTCGACAGTGYGCACCTCATCTCTCCTGTCACATCCAACCTGGATCGATATTTGTTTTTTATGCAGACGAAAGCACTGTATCAGTGTAGCATGAGTTGTAATGCTYGGAGGGAGACAGTACAGTATTCCCTTTGAGTCAGGAACCAAAACTCCTCCATAGTGACATTGTCTGCAGCATTCGGGGACAGCTCGATCAGCTGTTCAGTTTCACTTGCCGGCATGCCAACTAAGTCAGGATCACAGTCAAATGGATTTCACTGATTCGGTCACTCATCTGTATAATATTTTTGTATTTCCCCTGCATGCTTGCGTTCAGTTCGTTCAGGTTCCCAAATATGTCTGTTTACATAGGCAAGGAGACACATTTTCTTTTCATTAAACAGAAAGTCAACAAAGTCTGTTTTTTTTACTTCCATTGCGAATGACAACAGTTCCTCTCTCAATTTKAAAAATCTTTCCAACACTCCCCCTCGATAACCATTGTCATGCTCTGATCCCATATCTCAACACAGTGCATTTGGAAAGTATTCAGACCCCTTCCCTTTGTCCATCTTTTGTTACGTTACAGCCTTATTCTAAAATGGATTCAATTATTATTTTTCCTCATTAATCTAAACACAATACCCCGTAATGAAAAAGCGAAAACAGGTTTTTGCTAATTGATACAATTTAAAAACAGAAATACCTTATTTGCATAAGTATTCTAACCTTGATTGGAGTCCACCTGGGGAAATTCAATTGATCAGACATGATATAAGGTCCCACAGTTGAAAGTGCATGTCAGAGAAAAAAACAAGCCATGAGATAGAAACAATCCAAGGCAGGATTGTGTCGAGGCACAGATCTGGTGATGGGTAYCAAAAAATGTCTGCAGCATTGAAGGTCCCTAAGAACACAGTGGTCTCCATCATTCTTAAATGGAAAATGTTTGTAACCACCAAGACTCTTCCTAGAGCTGGCCACCMGGCCAAACTGAGCAATCGGGGGAGAAGGGCCTTGGTCAGGGAGGTGAACAAGAACCTGATGGTCACTCTGACAGAGCTCCAGAGTTCCTCTGTGGAGATGGTAGAACCTTCCAGAAGGACAACCATCTCTGCAGCACTCCACCAATCAGGCCTTTATGGTAGAGTGGCCAGACAGAAGCCAYTCCTCAGTAAAAGGTACATGAAAAAACGCTCAGAGTTTGCCAAAAGGCACCTAAAGGACTCTCAGACCATGAGAAACAAGATGATCTGATCTGATGAAACTACGATTGAACTCTTTGGCCTGAATGCCAAGCGTTGCGTCTGGAGGAAACCTGGCACTATCCCTACGGTGAAGCATGGTGGTGACAGCATCATGCTGTGGGGATGTTTTTCAGTGGCAGGGACTGGGAGACTAGTCAGGATGGGGCAAAGGTTGACCTTCCAACAGGACAACGACCCTAAGCACACAGCCAAGACAACGCAGGAGGGCTTCGGGACAAGTCTCTGAATGTTCTTGAGTGGCCCAGCCAGAGCCCGGACTTGAACCCGATCGAACATCTCTGGAGAGACCTGAAAATAGCTGTGCAGTGACGCTCCCCATCCAACCTGACAGAGCTTGAGAGGATCTGCAGAGAAGAATGAGAGAAACTCCCCAAATACAGGTGTGCCAACCTTATAGCGTCATACTGAAGAAGACTCGAGGGTGTAATCGCTGCCGAAGGTGCTTCAACAAAGTACTGAGTAAAGGATCTGAAAACGTATGTAAATGTGATATTTCTGTTTTATTTTAAAAAATTGGGCAAAAAAATKTTAACACCTGTTTTTGCTTGGTCATWATGGGGTATTGCGTGTAGATTGGTGATGGAAAAAACCCAATTGAATACATTTTAGAATAAAGCTGGTGCGTAACAAAATGTGGAAAAAGTCAAGGGGTCTGAATGCTTTCCGAATGCACTTTAGTTTTGCGAACAGTAGTTTACAATCGAAGTTACCTGTTGCGTATCTCCGAGTTCTTCTCTCAACTCTTTTGCCGCCAGTTGCTCTCTGTGTATCTAATATAGAACAGTGGATGTATCATTCCGTACGTCCATATGGCAGAGGGAGACACATTCATAACATTCATACCCGAAACGTTTGACCCAAGTTAAACAATTTAAAGGCAATGCTACCAAATACTAATTGAGTGTATGTTAACTTCTGACCCACTGGGAATGTGATGAAAGAAATAAAAGCTGAAATAAATCATTCTCTCTGCTATTATTCTGATATTTCACATTCTTAAAATAAAGTGGTGATCCTAACTGACCTAAGACAGGGAATTTTTACCAGGATTAAATGTCAGGAATTATGAAAAACGTTTAAATGTATTTGGCTAAGGTGTATGTAAACTTCCGACTTCAGCTGTATATATATATTTTAAAAAATGTACCATGATTTTGGAAATTCTCCCGTTACCCTGTTTTCATATCAGGCAACCCCCACATGGGGTCTTGACCCCTAGTTTGGGAACCCCTGATYTACTCTGATTGAAGTGGATTTAACAAGTTACATCAATAAGGGACCATAGCTTTCACTTGGATTCACCTGGTCAGTCTAAGTCATGGAAAGAGCTTGTCTTCTTAATGTTTTATACGTTCTGTATATTCTCCTTTAATTTTACATTTCCCATCAGTAGTTTCAGATTCATTCTATATGTTGTTCTGAATACTTTAGTGTATATTATATGTATTCCATAGGGGAACTCTGTTAATACATGTGTATGGTGTATTCTGTATGGCAAAGTCTGTCCTCAGTTACAAGTGCACGAATGCCTGTATTGCATTTCAAGTGATGTCTTTGATCACCCAATCGTGGAGCTATTTAAGCTTGTGAGGTCCATTACAATTAGCATTATCAAATCAATGAGAGCGAGCTTGGGCGTTTTGTCATCATCAGTCACTCATTGGCCGATAAAGGTCAAAGAGTGGCAGGGATAAGGCAGCACACCACACACAGCATCAGACACAGGAGAGGGAAAGGGCAGAAAGCATTGATTTGTTTTTACCATCATTAAAATCTGATCATGAAATAAACKGACAAATTATTCATAGGCCGATTCATAAAGGCCTATTCATGCAATCACTATACCTTGTTTACCCTAAATAGCTATATTTATGCAAACATAGGATATGTCACAAATGGCTATGGGCCCTGGGTCAAAAGAAGTGCACTAAATAGGGAATATAAGGTGCCATTTTGGACGTCGTCTTGAAGTTCACCATACAGATGAGCTCCACTAATGACCTCTTCAGGGACTTAGGGGCTCATCCATTTTCCTACCAGCAGCTGTTGATGTATATGTATGTTTCATCATTAACAACACAATTATGATTCCGACCGCATGTAAATTATTGAAATTAAAGCCACAAAAATAAAGTCTTCAATAAAACATTATGTATACTGCCTGTGGATAAATCGCACAACTGAAAAGTTGATGAGGAACATACAAAASATGAATTGACCGCAATATTTTCTATATTCTGACCATGCCCGTAAACATWGCATAAAATCAATATTTATTCACACATTATAGTACAAAGCAAAAAAAGGACACATTTCCATATATTGTTGAATCTCTCAATATCAAACAGGTGTTTTAAAAGCTGTTTGTTAATCTTGTGAGAGGATTAGAAATACCCAAATACATGTCTTATCTATGTTGTAATCATCACTAGGCTAGCTACACATACAGTGCCTTCGGGAAGTATTCAGACCCCTTGACTTTTTCCACATTTTGGTAGGTTACAGCCTAATTCTAAAATTGATGAAATTGTTTYYCCCCCCTCATCAATCTACACACAATACCCCATAATGACAAAGCAAAAACAGGATTTTATAAATTCTTTACATAAGCATTAASACCCTTTACTCAGTACTTTGTTGAAGCACCTTCAGCAGCGATTACATCCTCGAGTCTTCTTGGGTATGATGCTAAAAGCTTGGCACACCTGTATTTGGGGAGTTTCTCCCATTCTTGCTGCACAGCTATTTTCAGGTCTCTCCAAAGATGTTCGATCGGGTTGAAGTCCGGGCTCTGGCTGGGCCACTCAAGGACATTCAGAGACTTGTCCCGAAGTCACTGCKGCGTTGTGTGCTTAGGGTCGTTGTCCTGTCSTCTGGAGCAGGTTTTCATCAAGGATCTCTCTGTACTTTGCTCCGTTCATCTTTGCCTCGATCCTGACTAGTCTTCCAATCCCTGCCGCTGAAAAACATCCCCACAGCATGATGCTGCCACCACCATGGTTTACCGTAGGGATGGTGCCAGGTTTCCTCCAGAAGTGACGCTTGGCATTCAAGCCAAAGAGTTTCATCTTGGTTTCATCAGACCACAGAATCTTGTTTCTCATGGTCAGAGTCCTTTAGGTGYCCTTTGGCAAACTCCAAGCGGGCTGTCATGTGCTTTCCATCTGGCCACTCTACCACAAAGGCCTGATTGGTGGAGTGACCTCTCAGAGGTATGTGTGCGTGCATGCCTGTGTGCATCCTCCTCCTAACCCTGTCCTACAGGAATGCATTTCAAAGACTATAACCTCAATATACTGTCCCTATAAAATTCCTCCCATCATGGTTCATCCATTGGATAATTCTGGGAAAATGGGAACAGAACTGTATAATGAGCTAGCTCTGGAGATGGATTGGTAGAGCAACTTAACTCCATCTTGTATCTTGATGAGCTTTTGAAAATAGACCAATGTTACCTGTGATTCAGATTTCGCCAAAATGTGAATGAAGCTGACGGCATTGTTTTATTTTTGTAGTTATGAGAAAGTTCAAAGATCTCACTTAGAATATTCACTGTGGACCAAAGGCATGACCCCCTAAAACCGTGGGAGTGTAACAGACAAATCCCAGAGGATGTGTCCTGCATTCCCTTAAGTTATTTCAAATACATGTACAATAGACACACATTTGATTCCAAGATCATATKTTGGTGAATCATCATAACGCATCTTCTGTCTTTTTAGAGGCATTGAATTAAATTCACATCTTGATGAATTGGCTGAGTGGAGAAAGCAGAGATGATRAATTAGAAACACTCCTAGTCATTTACTGACTTAATTAGACAGCCATCGGACTGCTGAACACCTGAACCAGGACCGACMACCTGCACACCAACAATCTCCTCCCACTTGGCACAGATGTCATTCAACAACTATTCCACGTTGGTTCAACGTAATTTCATTGATTAAAACAGTGTGTGCCCAGTGGGCTTGAACTGACACTTCGCACCTTAGCAAACATGYACTCGCTCACACATTCACTCACACATCCTCCTCCATATCCTCCCCTCCCTGGCACATGTGTAAATATCCTACTGTGCATTTATTTGAGTGACTTTCTTGAATTTAAATTCTGCTAAATGTACTCTATTTTTATTCCATTGAGCTTATTTATTTTCTTGTTATGTTGCGTTGTTGAGAGGTGAACCTGCAAGTAAGCATTTCATTGTACTGGTTACCATGTGTATCCTGTGCTTATGACGAATACACTTGCCTTGACTAATGATATTCCTGTCTATTTCCATTCCTGGACCCAGTGGAACATTTTGTTTGAACAACTGTTTGTATCTCCAGTCATTTTTCCCAATTAATCTTTAATATGACTGTAACTGCTGAATCAATAGTCTGTAGTCAATAGTCATGGTAAATATTTTCTTAACTACATTTTTTAAAACTGCATTGTTGGTTAATTAAGGGCTTGTAAGTAAGCATTTCATGATAAGGTCTACTACACCTGTTGTATTCAGCGCATGTGACAAATACAATTTWATATKATATATTTTATTTTATTTGATAGAACATGGATATCCAGATCCCGATCAAAAGAAGTATAGATAATAAGGTGTCGTTTGGGACGCACCCTGGACTTATTTATTGTAGGAAGAGAAACATTTAACAGCTCTAATTATGATCTTAGTGAAACTTGGCCCTTGAAGGGATGTATGACCTAATTTYTTTATAACATAATTCTTAGTGAAAAAGTGTGTTACATAGCCTGAGCTCAAATAATGTTTCTTATGTAAGCATGAAAACGGTTTGCCATGCTCTCCCACTTCTACAGTCCAGTGGACTGTTCATTCAAATGTCWACTTCATACACCTACACTTTGTGCATTATTGGCATAATGCCAGGGTTTTAGGCTGACCTAAACCCATAACCAGGCATGTGCACAGATAAAGCGCTAGGGGTTCTGGAGCACCTTCCCTTTTGCCCTCCTATTAAAAAAGTGCTCTTTTGAACTAATTAGGCAACTTTTATTTTTATTTTTAGTCTCAATTCTCTCTTGTAACGTTAAATGCATTGAATTGCCTATCAAACTAGATCATTTCTCAAGAACTTATTCCATCTTGAAAAAAGTCCCCTCCTCCTCCCTTCTTCCACCACAAGCACAGCAGTGCGCAGACGACTGGACAAGCATCAAATCAAACTTTATTTGTCACATGCGCCGAATACAACAGGTGTAGACATTACGGTGAAATGCTTACTTACAACAGTGCATGCCCTTACAACAGAAATGCCCTTAACCAACAGTGCAGTTCAAGAAGAGTAAAGAAAATATTTACCAAATAAACTAAAGTAAAAAATAATATAAAGTAACACAATAAAATAACAATAAAGAGGCTATATACAGGGGGTACTCGTAYAGAGTCAGTGTGCGGGGGTACAGGGGTGAAGTGACTATGCATAGATAATAAACAGCGAGTAGCAGCAGTGGTAGGGGTCCCTGACTGTTTTGTCTCACAGTTGGGGACAGGGAAAGGGGCAACTGCAGTTTGACTGTTTGTCAGTAAATACTATAGTAGTTAGCTATTTGATTAATTGTTCARCAGTCTTATGTCTTGGGGGTAGAAGCTGTTGATGAGCGTTTTGGTCCCAGACTTGGCTCGAGGCGGTGAGTTGGAAATGAATAACACCAGTAGGTTACTTTGAATTGTTAGAATGTTTTGTCTCACAGTCAGGGACAGGGAAGTGGGCAACTGCAGGTTGACTGTTTGTCAGTAAATACTATAGTAGTTAGCCTGTTTTGACAGCATAGCCTAGCTAACTCGCTGTTTACCCTACATTAGCAATGATCAGCTGATATAGCCTAACCCCAGTARCTGTTCTTCTAGCAAAGAAGTAGGCCTAGTGCTTTTTCTAACTCCCTTTTATCTGTGGTTCCAGCTTTCTTAGGTGGTTTTCTTTGCAGTTTTTTTGCAGAAAAAAAACAAGAGTGAATTTGGCTATAGGAGCAGTTGGCTACAGGAGCGGCCTGCCCATACCTTTATAATGCCTTGGATGTTGCTYATCTCTTCTCTGTGTATGTGCAGTCAGGTAAACATACAGATGTGAACAGATTGAGACCTAGGCTATAAGGTCATATATTTCATTATATATGAATCAACTATATTTATAACCTACTCTTTAATAGGCGATAATATGATTCAGTGAAATACTTARGTAATTGCTTTATTTTCTCCCTCAAACGCAACTTCTACCTCGTAATCTGTTCTGATATTTCAGGTTGTCCTGTGTGAAATGTTAATGATTCAATCCAAATAATTTCAGTTGGAAAAGGCCACAAGGGTCTGTATTCTATAAGTGCAAGCTACCCACCTCGCTTGCCAGCTTGGCAGGYTGGTAGGTGTACCTGGACCTTTGCCGTTGCATTGATCCCTGCCAAATCGAATCACCTGTTTTAAATATACTGAACAAAAATATCAAATCAAATCAAATGTATTTATATAGCCCTTCGTACATCAGCTGATATCTCAACGTGCTGTACAGAAACCCAGCCTAAAACCCCAAACAGCAAGCAATGCAGGTGTAGAAGCACGGTGGCTAGGAAAAACTCCCTAGAAAGGCCAAAACCTAATATAAACGCAACATGCAACAATTTTAACCATTTTAACCATTTTAACCATTTTACTGAGTTACAGTTCATATAAGGAAATCAGTCAATTGAAATAAGTTCATTGTGCCCTAATCATTGGATTTCACATGACTGGGCAGGGGCGCAGCCATGGGTGGGCCTGGGAGGGCATAGGACATTCCTGCAGTCAGCATGCCAATTGCACGCTCCCTCAACTTGAGACATCTATAGCATTGTTTTGTGTGACAAAACTGCACATTTTAGATTGGCCTTTTATTGTCCCCAGCACAAGGTTTGTGTAAGGATCATACTGTTTATCAGCTTCTTGATATGCCACACCTGTCAGGTGGATGGATTATCTTGGCAAAGGAGAAATGCTCACTAGCAGGGATGTAAACAAATTTGTGCACATAATTAAAGAGAAATTAGCTTTTTGTGCATATGGAACATTTTGGGATCTTTTATTTCTGCTCATGAAACATGTTGCATTTGTTCAGTATGTAATACTTTGCATCCACTTTGGNGATGGGGGGGTCGTGTCCCCCCCGTCCCCCCTGGGATTTCCGCCTATGGGTCTGTGTAAGGATCATGCTGTTTATCGGCTTCTTGATATGCCACACCTGTCAGGTGGATGGATTATTTTGGCAAAGGAGAAATGCTTACTAGCAGGGATGTAAACAAATTTGTGCACATAATTAAAGAGAAATGTGCTTTTTGTGCATATGGAACATTTTGGGATCTTTTATTTCTGCTCATGAAACATGTTGCATTTGTTCAGTATGTAATACTTTGCATCCACTTTGGAACAAACAGTATTGAGTCATTCAAAACGAATTCCTTGCTTTGTTATGGGTAAAAATCTGTATCAGAAAGATGGTGGTGGTGGTGATAATGGTGGTGGTGAAGATGATGATTGCATTTTACTATTAACCCTGTACCACTGTCCATATCATTCATTTTTTCATTCATTCAGGAGCAAGGCCACATCCATAGTTAGTTGAACAATGGCACTCTAGAAAACAACACATCCCAATTACTTTATGACTCATCTGATATTAACCCCATTGTGGGACCATTGTGGACTGAGGGATGCTCCCCATTCATATTCAGGTGTTGCCTTGACTTCTTTACATTAGCGCTTGCGCAGACCATCATGATTCATGTCAGAGCGCGATGATGGCCTCAGGTCTATGATATATAAGTCTTGTTTCGATGCTGTTTTGAAAACGCACTGTTGCAGGTTCATTGGAAGGCACAATTATTGTAGAAGAGATATCCTTTTCATAACAACTTCACAGAAACATCTTCTGTCACAGTTAAACTCAGGTATTTGACAACCACTTCATTTTTTTGTTTAATTTAAGGAAATAGTTGTGGTGTTGTGTGCAGATCATTTAATTATTGATGGAAATGTAGCCTATTTACCATAAAATGCAGTACTTAATACTTGTATACAGTATTAAATAATATTATTCGATGAGGTGGACATAGTTAACATAAAAGGGAATTGAAAAGTAATTAAATAACATATTATAGTTAAATAAGCAATTACAACATAAGCAACTGCTTTTATTGTTTTTCAATGCAAATAAAAYACATGTAAAATACAAAATCAGTCTTTGTGGCATATGAAAATACAAGTTTTTGTCAAAGGGACACTCCCAGCCTAGGCTACTTAACATGCATCTTCACTTTAATTAATTAAATTGTGATTATGCACATGATAAAAATGAGCCTACATTTAATTCTCAGATTCCTYCCAATCTCCTGAGATGAAGGTGAATGTCTTCGTTTTCGCCGTGGCTCTACTTGGTGCCTTCCAACCTCGCTATGAATGTAGAGCTATTGAAACCCCCCGGGCGGTCCATCCATCCCACAATCTACAGGCGGAGCTGCAACAGCAACTCCCTATTCTTCTGCGACTAGGAGAGGAGTACTTCATTCGGCTAGACAACTCCAATCAAAATTCGCTCCAGTCCTCCTCGCCGAACACAGCTCCTGGAGCTGCTGCGCCCTCAACAACGGTCAACAGGGCTTTACAACTTCAGCTCACGCAGCGCCTTCTACAAGGTAAAGTCGGTGACATCAATCGGTTTCTGAACAGCTACGCTAACCAGATGGGTGATTCCATGGAAATAGGAAAGAGGTCCGGGCCGGGCGAAGAGCCACCGATCTCTTTGGACCTGACGTTCCACCTGCTGAGGGAAGTTCTAGAAATGGCTCGAGCCGAGCAATTAGCACAGCAGGCAAATAGTAACCGAAAAATGATGGACATATTCGGGAAATGAAAGTGTTAGAAACACATTTGCCAAATAATTTGTTTACATCTTGCAAAGTGTACGGTACTATTCCATTTCTGTATTACTCTTTAATTGGTTAACGTTCGTTATTTTATTTATAATTTGTATTTATTTAAACGAGAGCTGTAAAATCGAGTTGTAATTCCCTGTATATTTATTACATTGTTTGATGAGAAGCAAACATAGCAAACATGCTGAAACTGAACAAATATCCTTTGTCTTAATTTATATTCAAGCATAACATGTTTTGTATATACTGTTAGTCACACATTCATCCTCTCTTTCTGAAATTCCCTCTCATTGTACAACTGGTTAAAGTTTGATAATAAAATACAATATGAGCAACCAATCACATTTGTTGTGCAAGAGAATGTCTAATATTTATATTTGTAATAAAAAAGTTGAAAAGTTACATTTATTGCTTGCTGTGTAGCCTAAATTGAGTGTATAAATTCATTCCGGCTGTTCTTCTGACTGGCGCGTAAATCTATTGCGCAAAGGTGTGCCAAATTACGCACAGTTTTCTCAAGTCAGAGATCAGCCCAATGACGTTTGTTTTCACAGTATGACGAATATACTGTAAGTGCTAGAGAGCATTTACAGATAAATTACAGTTATTCAACGGTAACAGAGTACTTATTTAAACCGTTCCTGCAGCAGGATGCTGACTCAATCAAAACAATGGAGTATTACAACAATTTCAGTATAGTCTTGAGGTAAGATGATAATCTACTTCTGGTTGTTCAGCCAAGAAAAGGAGAAGACGTGTTTGGATCCATCTTTGTCATCTGTGTTTTGCTGACTTGATCCCGTATCAGAGGACATCTGTGAAAAACAGAGCAAAACCATTAGATGTCCCTTGTGTCACTGAACTATTGCGAAGCTACTCAAATTATAAATAGTAAATTGTTCAGAATGGGGTTTCTAAATGGGATCAAATTACTCGCAMTGCATACTGAACAAGTAAAGTCTTATTTGGACAGAGTACATAGACATATTTCTGATATCTATAAAATGTCGGCATGTCCATGCAAATGAACTAAAACAAAGGAACAATTCTGACATTCTGAGTGGAAAATATTKTTTTTTTTCATAATCCAAAGCACTAATTTAACACAATTTTCATTAAGGAAATCAAATATTTTGTAGTCTAAAGAGCTACTATGAGATACGAAATACAAATTCGTATCTCAAATACGAATACAAATATATATTTATCTCACCACACAAATAGCCACCCACAACCACGCCCAYATGATTTCCTGTATCAATCAACATGATGTCCTGAATTACCATAATCATACCAATACAATAACCTCAGAGTACACAATAGCAGACAGCAATTTGACCTGATAAAAGAACATTGCACGGAATTGAAGCTTCTCATGTTTTCAATCTAAAGGTAACCTTTTAAGTGTTATAGATTGACTGCTTAAGTATTAGTGAGTGCCCAAATGAAGAAATAAACATATCCGACACAAACGCTCAATAATTGTAGACTTCATCAGTCTCCAAAACTGATGCAGTACAATAAACAAAGCCGCAACTGTGACATAGACAAATACTTCCTGTGAAGAAACAAAACAACCCAGCTTTATTTATTCAGGATTATTAGTGTTCTTGTATGCAACATGAGGTGATGATTTTAGGTTATGCAGACACACACACACACACACACACACACACACACACACACACACACACCACACACACACCACACACACCACACACACACACACACACACACACACACACACACACACACACACACACACACACAACAACACACACCAACACACACACACACACACACACCACACACACACACAGTTACAACACAAAGACCCTTTATGATAATCGCCTCTATCAAGCAGTAGGCCATCCGAGCCAATTCTTTCCCCCTGGAATGAATACAAACTGTTCCAGGGGCTTTTCACTTCTAATTAATTCGCACGTTGATATATGTTGGTGTGAACTATATGCTCATTCAAATTAGCACTCCACATGTAAATGAACTCAATGGTGATGACATGTAACAGAGTGGCTGATAATTATCCCAATGAAAACAGCAGCCTCCCCCTCCCTACATCACCCCTCACACGCAGTGCCCCGGCAACCAGAGAGCAGGCAGGTGTCTCATCATTAAAGCCTCCTGCTGAGGTGAAAGCCACTTCTGTAACACAGGCCAGGTTCCATGCAGGCTAACTCTAAACAAACAACTTTAAACAATGACTGGAATATTCTGATACAGACTGGTTATTGACTGGTTTCAACAACCATTTCTTCCTCGTACAGAGGGCAAGAGATTAAAGTCAAGCAATATTAATTTTAGATTTTCTTTAGCAGACACTCTTATCCAGAGCAATTAGGGTTAAGTGCTTTGCTCAAGGGCACATCGGCAGATTTGTTTACCTACTTGGCTMGGGGATTCAAACCAGTGACCTTTCGGTTACTGACCCAACGCTCTTAACCACTAGACTACCTGCCGCCCAATAACCATACGGTTAGTGAACTCAAATGTGACATCGACTGTCACTGCGCGAGGGGTTTACTTGAGAAATACACACTCTCTTTAAAGGCCCTTACAAGACGGCTGCTGGAATGGAGTTAGCCACGGCTCATGTATTGTTATTATTATATAATTTATTATGTTGAGACATTTACAGTAAATCTCCCGGCTAGGCTGTAGTTGTTTCACAAATGTTTCTCTCACCTGTGTCGGTGGCTCTGATGATGGGAAGTTGACCGGGGTTGTGTTTGGGAACTGGACTGGGGTTGTGGTTGAAGTTGGGAAGTGGACTGGGGTTGTGGCGCGGGCCTGTGCGCTGGCAGTTGGGGTTGGGTTTAAGGATGGGAATTGTACCAGGGTTGTTACATGGGCAGGGGCCTGTGGGGTGGCCAGTGTAGCGGTGTCGCCTAGGGTTTCAGTAGGTCTCTGAGGCAGGTGTGGGGGTGATGTCAGCTGCGGCTTTGGAGGGTTGGCCCCAACCGTTGCCGCCACTGCAGCAGTAGGAGACACCTCTGTACGGGTCACCCCTGTCACCCCACTCACTTCTACTTCCTCTTCTCCATCTTCAAACTCATCATCATCATCTTCATCATCTGAACAATAATTWGATTTCAAAACAAGATTTGTTTTTATTGTATAATTGGAAAGTGCTTCTACTGAGTTTTTATTTGATCTTGTTCTTGTTATTTACTGTATGTCATCAGTTAACACAGTCTCTATGGCACTGGAAGAAGTGATTTTGGTCACATTGTGAAAGAACATTGAAATGCCAAGGGAGGTGAAGAGAGTGTACCGGCGGTGGTGTACTCATAATACTCATTATACTCCCTACCTTTCACAAAGTCTATGGTGAGCAGTGCCCTCCTCTCCCGCTCAAAGTTGGCTGCGTAGTGATCCATGTTGTCATAGCCACGCTCCACTTTGTCCAGGTTGGAGATGTTAGTACCTGCAACGAGCCTGGTGGACAAAGAGAGATCAAAGGTACACTGTTCTACAGATCAGCCCTACAGACTAAAACTGGCAAACGTATATGTGTACTCACTTTTGTAGAAGAGGCTTTGCAGTCTGTGGGAGCAAAGATGAGAAAGGAATAATGTTCTCAGAAAGCTCTGATGCGAAACATTAGAATACATTGCACAACATGTTTTCTGGGAAGAAATCTCAGAAGACATCTCAGAAGACAACATGTTTGTAATAGCATGTTAACACTTTTTATTTAGACATGGTATATAACTTTATATAATATTGATATGTCACTGATGCAGAATTTCAGATGCCTATTTTATGTGGTAGTAATTTGTTATCTTTGTAGATAAAGGCCATTCTTGTCCCTTCTGGACAAAAAAAAAGTGTGTCATCACCTGCAGGAAAGTAGCCATCTCTGACTCCTCCATTGTCTGTATCCCTGTCTCCACGATCTTTGCCATGTTCTCCAGGTGCTCTCTATACTTCCTCATGAGGCCGTTTATATAGTCCAGTTTCTCCTGTTGCTCTGCGTTGATCTTCAGGGTCATGTCTCCTTTCCGCTCCTCCAGGACGGCATAAAGGTGATCGAAACTTTCACACACTTTGGATTTCTGCCTCCTGCCATTCTCCTGTTAGACAGCCATGATTGTACTGTAAGGTTAAACTGACAAATAACTAGGTCATATGGATATTGTCAGTAGCAAAAATGAGGGCGCATAAAAATTAAGCATACCATTTTTTACCATCAATATTGTTGAAGTTTTATTCAATGTGAAAATACTGTTATAGACGAAACATAAGAAAGGACAAAAGGTTGAAGGCTTTACCTCAACGGTCTTACAGGTCTCATCCAGTTGACTCATGATGCCTTGAATCCTGTCATTGTTCCCCACTAGCATGGCTATACAGTCAGTCAACTCAGTCTGGAACACACACACAGAGGAGGTTCATCATTATTTTACAAAGAAGGTCGTTGTATGTACAAACTATGATACTCTTCATTTTTTTTCTATCTAGAACCTAAAAGGGCTCTTCAGCTGTCCTCATAGCGGAACCATTTGAAGAACCCTTTTTGGTTCCAGGTAGAACTCTTTTGGGTTCCATGTAGAACTCTATATGTAAAGGGTTCTACATGGAACTCAAAAGGGTTCTACCTAGATTCTAAATAGAAAAAACAGTGCTAAGAGTGTATACCTGTAAAGCATCGTTATTAAAAAGGAGATAGACAGTACATGTAAAATAAATAAGTTAACCTTTTGCTTATTGAACACAGTGTTGAGTGGGGCCACATCACAGTCTTTGTGGGCTCCGAACACCTTGCAGAGAGAGCAGGTGGGCACGCCACACGTCACACAGTAGATGTTKATCTTCTCCTCCTCATGCTCCTCACACATGGGCTGGTCACACCTGGCAGGCTCAGGCTCAGGCTTGCTGCTGCAGATTGAACCAGAGGGCTACAGTACAGGTTACAGTCATACTTAGGGGATCCCGTTTAATACACTCTTAGAAAAAAAAGAGTTCTACCTGGAACCAAAAAGGATTCTACCCGGAACCAAAAAGGGTTCTCCTATGGGGACAGCCGGCRAACCCTTTTGGAACCCTTKTTTCTAAGACTGTAACACTACACATTTGGTAAAGACTTCCCTGTGACCTTTTTAAAAACTCAACAGCCCTGGTTTAACCGAGTTAACCGGGGTTTGTGAGCGAGGAAGCTATACTGTTAAACAAGCACAGTAACGTCCGTCACACTGGAAAGTCACAAAAACGATGTCTTTGAGACTCAAAGACTAAGTGTCTCTCTTTAAGSCATAATAATGTCACTTAAAAGTAAATAAAACAATGTAGTACAGACAGACTTTCTCCTCGTGGAATGTTGGCAAGTCAGAATAGCCATTACTTTGTCATTTATGTTTATTTGGCAACCAAGAGTATGTTAACATTTGGAATAACTGTTTTTAATAGCCCACTTGTGTTATGTAAACCATGGTTAATTGATTACCACACTGTTGGTACCCAGAGCTGTGCTTTTCACACCGATTCAAACAACGTGTCCATGTGAAAATTGTATTCATTTTGTCGCTGCAATATACTCAATAACATGACATTGATTACACAAAAATAGCAAGAGCAGATGACGTCTTTCCAGAGACTATCATTAATGTAGTTACAGTAAGTAAATTACATGTAGATACTGTAGATACATATTCTGTAGGGAATCTACAGTGTATATTTAGTGACAGAAGTTGTATTTTGAAAACATACACCACCGTTCAAAAGTTTGGGGTCACTTAGAAATGTCCTTGTTTTGAAAGAAAAGCAAAAAAAATTGTCCATTAAAATAACATCAAATTGATCAGAAATACAGTGTAGACATTGTTAATGTTGTAATTGACTATTGTAGCTGGAAACGGCAGATTTTTTATGGAATATYTACATATGCGTACAGAGGCCCATTATCAGCAACCATCMCTCCTGTGTTCCAATGGCACRTTGTGTTAGCTAATCCAAGTTTATAATTTTAAAAGGCTARTTGATCATTAGAAAACCCTTTTGCAATTATGTTAGCGCAGCTGAAAACTGTTGTCCTGATTAAAGAAGCAATACAACTGGCCTTCTTTAGACTAGTTGAGTATCTGGAGCATCAGCATTTGTGGGTTTGATTACAGGCTCAAAATGGACAGAAACAAAGACTCTTTCTYCTGAAACTCATCAGTCTATTCTTGTTCTGAGAAATGAAGGCTATTCCATGCAAGAAATTGCCAAGAAACGGAAGATCTCGTACAATGCTGTGTACTACTCCCTTCACAGAACAGTGTAAACTGGCYCTAACCAGAATAGAAAGAGGAGTAGGAGGCCCCGGTGCACAACTGAGCAAGAGGACAAGTACACTAGAGTGTCTAGTTTGAGAAACAGACGCCTCACAAGTCCTCAACTGGCGGCTTCATTGAATAGTATCTGCAAAACACCAGTCTCAAAGTCAACAGTGAAGAGGCGACTCCGGGATGCTGGCCTTCTAGGCAGAGTTCCTCTGTCCAGTGTCTGTGTTCTTTTGCCCATCTTAATCTTTTCTTTTTATTGCTAGTCGAGATATGGCTTTTCTTTGCAACTCTGCCTAGAAGGCCAGCATCCCGGAGTCGCCGCTTCGCTGTTGAGAGTGAGACTGGTGTTTTGCGGGTACTATTTTTTCTTGGCAATTTCTTGGCAATTTCTCACATGGAATAGCCTTATTTCTCAGAACAAGAATAGACTGACGAGTTTCAGAAGAAAGTTCTTTGTTTCTGGACATTTTGAGCCTGTTATCGAACCCACAAATGCTGATGCTCCAGATACTCAACTAGTCTAAAGAAGGCCAGTTTTATTGCTTCTTTAATCAGGACAACAGTTGTCAGCTGTGCTAACATAATTGCAAAAGGTCAACTATTTTTGTGAATACTTGTGTGTCTATCCCTCCTAAAAGCAGAAGATATACTATATTGACGTCTTGAAAATGTAGTACGGCTCAAAGTGCAATAAAAATAGGCCTCTCTTAACTGACTGCTGCCTCACTGGCCTACATTATAAAAATAGTTCAAACTAACAGGCTACTTGTCCAGCCACCATGAGTCAAACCTGATTTCACAATAGTGCTCTACAAAAAACAAATATACACTGCATGTACAAAACATTAGGAACACCTTCCTAATATTGAGTTGCATCCTCTTTTGCCCTCAGAACAGCTTCGATTTGTTGGGTGTGGACTCTACAAGGTGTGAAAGCGTTCCACAGGATGCTGGCCCATGTGGATTCCAATGCTTCCCACAGTTGTGTCAAGTTGGCTGGATGCCCTTTGGGTGGTAGACCCTTCTTGATACACCAGCAGTGTTGCAGTTCTTTTTGCAGATAGACTGTAGCTTCCATCAATGTAATTGTCTGCATCACTTCCAATCCCCAATCATTGTTTGCACATACATATACATACATACATACATACATACATACATACATACATACATACATACATACATACATACATACATACATACAATACATAACATACATACAACAACAATACATACGTATACATCTACATAGAGTTGAAGTCGGAAGTTTACATACAACTTAGCCAAATACATTTAAACTCAGTTTTTCACAATTCCTGCATTTAATCCTAGTAAAAATTCCCTGTTTTAGGTCAGTTAGGATCACCACTTTATTTTAAGAATGTGAAATGTCAGAATAATAGTAGAGAGAATTATTTATTTCGCTTTTTTCTTTCATCCATTCCAGTGGGTCAGAAGTTTACATATACTCATAGTATTTGGTAGCATTGCCTTTAAATTGTTTAACTTGGGTCAAACGTTTCGGGTAGCCTTCCACAAGCTTCCCACAATAAGTTGGGTGAATTTGTCCCATTCCTCCTGACAGAGCTGGTGTAACTGTCTCAGGTTCTAGGCCTCCTGGCTCACACACGCTTTTTCAGTTCTGCCCACCACTTTTCTATAGGATTGAGGTCAGGGCTTTGTGATGGCCACTCCAAAACCTTGATGTTGTTGTCCTTGAGCCTCAATCCCAGAACAACAGCAAAGGACCTTGTGAAGATGTTGGAGGAAACAGGTACAAAGTATCTATATCCATAGTAAAACGAGTCCTATATCGACATAACCTGAAAGGCCGCTCAGCAAGGAAGAAGCAACTGCTCCAAAACTGCCATATAAAAGCCAGACTACAGTTTGCAACTGCACATGGGGACAAAGATTGTACTTTTTGGAGAAATATCCTCTGGTCTGATGAAACAAAAATAGACTGTTTGGCCATAAGAACCATTCTTATGTTGGAGGAAAAGGGGGAGGCTTGCAAGCCGAAGAACACCATCCCAACTGTGAAGCACGGGGTGGCAGCATCATGTTTTGGGTGTGCTTAGCTGCAGCAGGGTCTGGTGCACTTCAAAAAATAGATGGCATCATGAGGTCAGAAAAATATGTGGATATATTGAAGAAACATCTCAAGACATCAGTCAGAAAGTTGAAGCTTGGTTGCAAATGAGTCTTCCAATGGACAATGAACCCCAAGCATACTTCCAAAGTTGTGGCAAAATGGCTTAAGGACAACAAAGTCAAATTATGGAGTGGCCATCACAAAGCCCTGACCTCTATCCTAAAGAAATTTTGTGGGCAGAACTGAAAAAGTGTGTGCAAACAAGGAGGCCTACAAACCTGACTCAGTTACACCAGCTCTGTCAGGAGGAATGGGACAAAATTCACTCAACTTATTGTGGGAAGCTTGTGGAAGGCTACCCGAAACGTTTGACCCAAGTTAAACAATTTAAAGGCAATGCTACCAAATACTGATTGAGTCTATGTAAACTTCTGACCCATTGGGAATGTGATGAAAGATATAAAAGCTGAAATAAATCATTMTCTTTACTATTATTCTGACATTTCACATTCTTAAAATKAAGTGGTGATCCTAACTGACCTAAAACAGGGAWTTTTTACTAGGATTAAATGTCAGGAATTGTGAAAAACTGAGTTTAAATGTTTTTGGCTAAGTTGTATRTAAACTTCCGACTTCAACTGTATATGGCACAGCTGTCAATWTTTTGGTCCTTAAATGAAACTGGTATGCTTTTTTATTTATCACAATTTTCTGTAACCAATTATGGTCWTTAATGCAGGGCCGACAGACAAGTTCCCTACTTTTTCCCCCTTCCACTTTCCTCTTCCATTTTTGCCCTAATGCTGCAATTAGTTAGTTGTAATTTTGGGTAGAGCAGACATTTCCATATGGTAGCTGCATGTGTGACTTAACTCCACCAGTCCTATTCATGATATCATTTACAAAATTGTTCCTTAAAAAAAAAAAAAGTTAATAAAAAATGTATGCTTTAAAAAAAATATATTAGTATTAGTTTAACCACAATATTTGTTGTATTATTTGTTCAGTTTTTTTCTGGTGGATTAAACTGAAATTGACCATTCTTGATACACAGGGGAAACTGTTGAGCGTGAAAACCCCAGCAGCGTTGCAGTTCTTGACGCAAACCGGTGTGCCTGTCACCTACTACCTACCAGGCACTTAAAACATTTGTCTTGCCCATTCACCCTCTGAATAGCATACATACACAATCCATGTCTCAATTGTCTCAAGGCTTAAAAAACTATTCTTTAACCCGTCTCCTCCCCTTCATCTACACTTATTGAAGTGGATTTTAACAAGTGACATCAATAAGGGATCACAGTTTTCACCTGGATTCAGCTATGTCATGGAAAGAGCAGGTGTTCTTAATGTTTTGTRCATTCTGTATATTCTCCTTTCATTTTCCATTTCCCATCAGTAGTATTCATATTCATTCTATATGTTGTTTTGGATAATATGTAGTCTTCTTGATGTCCAGATTTGTTGGTGTGGTGGTTTGCTGTATGTCTAATGGGCCAGACATACATGGGACTACTACTGAGTGCCTTTGACTAGATTGTCTGCCGCAATCATTTTAAATAGGCATGCAGTGTCTAACCTTGAGGACTGCTGTATATATCAATGATATTCTGCCTGTCTTAGGCCCATTGTTTTAGACCCATTGTTTTAGGCCCATTTTTTAGACCCATTTTTTAGACCCATTGTCTTCTCTTATGAGGCCTTTATTTCCTCACCTTGAGGACTCCTGTTCCTGTTTGTACATATCAATGATATTCTCCACCAGCAGGTTCCTCTGGAGGCCATAGACACCATGCCTGTCCAGGACCACCTCATGTCTGCAGGATGGGCAGCGGAAACGCCCCCCTGAAGTCACAGTGGTTCCTCTGGTCGATAGATAAGGGTTTGAGGCCTACACAGATCAGGACAGCAGTAATGGCGTTAGATAAAGCCGGTCATGGATTTTTTTTTAAATATAGGCCTAATGTTGTCTGATATAGGTTAGTAGTATTTGCATTGGTTACTGAACTTATGTGCTAGATGAATCGGGAAATGGCATGGGTCAAGAGGTATACATGTTGACAAAACASTTTTTGTTTATTTTCAACATTACCAAATAAGTGGTAATTAAACAGTGACAATTGAAGGATGAGCAATACCTTCACTACAATTTCAGAATGCTGTACATGTATATGAATGGTTTTTGACAGAGATAAACCTGTAACTTTACATAGCCCATCAAAAGACAGCAGTAAAGGTTAAAAGTGAATAGTTCAGCTGTATAATAACCAACCTACCTGGAAAATATCTTGAGCACATTTTCGACAAAGGTTGTGTTGACAAGGGAGAATGACCACCGGTTTGGTAAACATCTCCAAACAGATAGGGCAAATGAGCTGTTTCTCCAAGCTGTCCATGGTGCTGTTTTGCTTTGTGGAATGTGAATACCCCAGAGAGATACTCATTGCACAGTGGAAAAACAAAAACACTACTGRTCTTTAGGGATACCAACAAATGGTCCCCCAATGGTCCCCCAATCCCTAAAGAACTGACTTGGYAAATATCAAAGATGTCTACTCCTTTTGAACAATGCAGAGTCACTGGGCCTGCTCAGGCGCTCGTTGCGGTCCTCAAAGTTTCTTCTAACGGATCGCGTTGCTCCCTAGCTGGCAATCCACTGAGTGTCACAGGCTGTTTTTAGAAACCCCCACGTCAAGGGTTGTMATGCTTACTTGCCCATATATGAAAATGTCATGAGAAGGGTTAGGGAGTCCAGCTGTTACCACCTCTGAAACAGGAAGGGGTAGGCCCATACCTCCACTAAACAGAGTAGGCTGAAATAGCCGCTAGCCGCTGATCTTGCGTCAGTTTTGCATTTCCCCCTCTAATGGTTAAGGTTAGGATTGGGGGAGGGGGAAATKATCCTAGAGCTGTGTCTAGACTTCACCCCGGGTGGAGCCTTTCTAACAAACACAGGCAAGACTGTTGAATAGCGGTCTATAACTTCATTTTATGTTTAGAGTTGTCAATCTGAAAAAACTGCACTATAATGCAAGAATGCTTTTGTGGAAAACATGCAAGTTAGCCTACATCTACGAAATGATTGAAATCAATGTTAAAAGACTCCAGTCCACCTGCCAATGACAAACATGATCTATTGCGGAACACTGGTCGCCTAATTTTAAAAATAAATTAAGTAATTACACTACGCTGATACTGTAAGTAATACCGCAGTCCCACTGACTCAGAACCTTTCCTCAGGATGAAGACTTAAAACAAATATATACCACACTCATACCAAAATAATCAGATACCATTTCATGTTGACTGTATAGATAGATAAAATCATACATTTAATTTCGACCAAATACTTTAGTTGTGTTTTATACATACACGTAATCTTTCCACACTGAGCTGTCTGTAGTGTACTGTAGGTGACAAGTCAAACCAATGCACTCCAGAGTGTTTAGTTCAGTGAATGGAGATGGTGGATTGGTTTTSCAGGGGAACAATGACATCAACTACATCCAATGAAAACCCCAAAACTGAAATCAAGAAAAGTGAATAAAAAGAACCAAAAGCACTGATTTCCAGACAATGSAATTGGGTTTGAGTGTGGGAACAGCCATTGACATAGAAATAGGCTGTGTAGTGTTTATGTAGTCTAGTGCCGCTACTGTTTATAGACATCCAAGTTCAGGTGTAGCTTCGGTGYCCATCCCCAATCAACTGTGTCTTCTCACTGGAATTAGTTGGCTGGTGCACAACCGGAGTGTCCACATCTAGGATTAGACAACAGTGTGAATAACGACACAGAAAATCCCTACAATGTCAGATGATCAGCATAGATACATTTGTCCTTCTTMTTGTGGTATTTTCTCTCATTCTGTTCAGGGATACACTGATGTTAAACTTTGCTATTTAACGGTATGTTWAGTTTGTTTGTTGTTTGCAGAAGATGTAAAGGTATGTTTAGAAATGATTTGTTCATCTATTATTTTCCTAAGAGGTTATAGGAAATGGTTCTGACTGGCACAAGAAGGATGTATCGCATCAACACAAATCTAGCACATCTACTTGTTGTTGAAACCGCGGAGACATTTACACATTGTACATAATTGCTCCTTCACTTCACGAGTTGTCGAAAATAATTAGCTATTTATCTGGCTACACTGCTTCCCATACATTTTTGAACATGTCATAAACTAACATTCACAGTGAGAATTGTAATTTATAAACAGGGATTTTTTTCTCCATCAGCTTACCTAAGTGGATGTTATATGAATATTGTGCTGTTGAAATCGTAGCGGCAAGGGTAGCTGTGAGTTTCTTAAGTYTGGTCACACATTGTTGTGTATGTGGGCGGTAGTCATGAACTTTCACTTCCCTCCATGTTGGTGTAAAGTAAGCTCACCTTACCGTGTGGGCATTGGTCATCAGTTCCTTCTTGTGAAGTGTGTTAGTGGTGTGACGGGACCATCTGTCTACTGGTGCTTGCAAGCCGTACACTTTAACTATATGAGTTGTTGTTCCCTTTGCCTCTTGCCCTCCTCAAGTGTGAAATGCTTGTGTGTGTGAGCCTGTGTGTGCTTATGGGTGTATGTGTGTGTGTGTGTGTGTGTGTGCATGTGTGTGTGTGTTCCCTCACCAGTCTCCATGTCGTACTGGATCTCCTCCTCCAGGTCTTCAGGGGAGACAAAGCTGTCTGTTCCCTCTGCGGGGTGCATGGGCTTCAGCTTCCCACAGCAGCAGTTACAGCAGCAGCACAGGCAGCAGCAGCAGTAGCACCCCGTTATCACGCCACACAAGGCAAAGAGACCCTGACAGGAGAGAGATATACTATAGGTTAACACAACACAAAAACATGCACGCACTCACGCAGACAGACTCAAACACAAGCGCAGCAGCTCGCACCAATCTTTCCCCTCCATGCACAATAAAACAATCCAGGGATTCCATATGATTGTGAAAGCTCACCTTAGCCCACCAGGTAGACAGCATGAAGTAGGTGTTGACATTCTCCTCTCCAAACTGCTGGGCCACGTAAAGGCCAAGGGAGCCGTAGCTGTCATAGATGTTTCTCTTTGTGACGTCTGACAGAATGGAATTGGCGCTGTTGAGCTCCTTGAATTTCTCTGCCGTCTCTGGGTTGTCAGGGTTCTTGTCCGGGTGGTACCTCAGAGCTAATTTCCTGAAAGACATTCAAAAGTAAATCAATGAACACACAATAATATCAAAAATCAGGGTAGAAAATGGACAGCAGAACTTGGTGAACCTCTCGCTTGTGGTTTCAGAAACTGGATGAGAGATAATGTGCAAAGATAGAGGCTCTATGCCCGCTCTCTGGCTGGTATTTCATTGACATATCTAGACACACTTGTTTGTATAGGTTAGTTAATGTACCATTTGATCCACTGCCCCCATCTAGTGTCTGGCAGAAGACAACACAGAGGAGATGTGGTGTCTGATGAGGTGAGCGAACATGCTGTGAAAATGTATTTTTTTGTTTTATAAACTACTTCAGAGATAGTGATGTTCATAAAAATGGCTAATTCATTCAAGATATAGTTCAGAGAATATAAAACATGAATATCATTAGGGGTTATTCGTGTCTGCATTTATTAATGGCATGTCAGCAACCATTTCCAACAAAATAGGTCATAGGGGCATAACACATACACTCCCCTATGTATTTATTTGGACAGTGAAGATAACACTTTTAATTTGGCTCTATACTCCAGCATTTTTTATGAAGCGACATCACAGAATGTCAACTTTAATTTGAGGGTATGTTCGTACATATCGGTTTTACCGTTTAGAAATGAAAGAACTTTATGTATATAGACCCCAATTTGAAGTTGTCATAAGTATTTGGACAATTTCACTAACAGTGTACTACATTTAGTTAAAAGTGTAATATTTGGTTCCATATTCCTAGCACTGCAATGGAAAATGTGATTCATCCTGGTACAAGTGTCTACAGTATAACATAATTTCTTCCCAACATCTCATGTGGAATACAGTATATGATACATATACACTGAGTGTACAAAACATTAAGAACACCTTCCTAATATTCAGTTGCAACCCCCCTTTTGCCCTAAGAACAGCCTCAATTCGTTGGGGCATGGACTYTACAAGGTGTCGACAGCATTCCACAGGGAAGCTGGCCCATGTTGACTCCAATGATTCCCACAGTTGTGTCAAGTTGGCTGGATGTCCTTTGGGTGGTGGACCTTTCTTGATTCACACGGGAAACTGTTGAGCGTGAAAAACCCAGCAGCGTTGCAGTTATTGTCACAAACCGGTGCGCTTGGCACCTACTACCAAAATTTTTTCAATGGTGCTTACATCTTTCTGTCTATTCACATTCACACAATCCATGTCTATTGTCTCAGGGCTTAAAAACCCTTCTTTAATCTGTCTCCTCCTCCTAATCTACATTGATTGAAGAGGATTTAACAAGYGACATCAATAAGGGATCATAGATTTCACCTGGATTCACCTGGTCAGTCTGTCATGGAAAGAACAGGTGTTCTTAATACTCAGTGTAGATGTGATAGTTTATTGGGTACACCCTAGGTTGGACCCCCTTTTGCCTCCAGAACAACCAGAATTCTTTGTGGGATGGAAAAGTTGCTCAATTGGTATCAAGGGACCTAACGTGTGCCAGGAATACATGAACCACACCATTACATCACCGCCACCAGCCTGTACCGTTGACACCAGGCAGGATGGGGCCATGGACTTATGCAACTTACACCAAATCCTGACTCTGCCATCAGCTTGACGCAACAGGAAATGAGATTCGTCGGACTAGGCAATGTTTTTCCACTYCTCAGTTGTCCAGTGTTGGTGATCGAGTGCCCACTGGAGCTGCTTCTTTTTGTTTTTATCTGATAGGAGTGGATCCTAGTGTGTTCGTCTGCTGCAGTAGCCCATCTTCGACAAGGACCGACGAGTTGTGCGCTTCGAGATGCCGTTCTGCACACCACTGTTATTTGCCTGTTTGTGGCCTGCTTGTTATCTTGCACGATTCTTGCCATTCTTCTTCGATCTCTCATCACCAAGCTGTACTCGCCCAACAGGACTGCCGCTGACTGGATGTTTTTTGTTTGTCTCACCATTCTCTGTAAACSCTAGACACTGTCGTGCGAGAAAAGCCCAGGAGGCCGGACGTTTCTGAGATAATGRAAGCAGCACGCCTGGCACCGATGATCATACCACGCTCAAAGTCGCTTAGGTCACTCRTTTTGACCATTTTAACGTTCAATCTTACAGAAACTGAATGCTTGTCTGCCTGTTTTGCATAGCAAGCCACAGCCATGTGACTCACTGTCTGTAGAAGCTAACCATTTTCGTGAACAGGGTGGTGTACCTAATACACTGGCCACTGAGTGTCGATGTCATAGTGATAGATTTAGATGTGATAGATATGATAGTGAAAGATAGTGATATGATAGTGATAGACATAGATGTGATAGATAGTGATTGTGGACTACAGGAAAAGGAGGGCCGAACGCGCCCCCATTCACATCGACGGGGCTGTAGTGGACCGGGTCGAGAGTTTCAAGTTTCTTGGCGTCCACATCACCAACAAACTATCATGGTCCAAACACACCAAGACAGTCGTGAAGAGGGCACAACAACACCTTTTCCCCCTCAGKWGACTGAAAAGATTTGGCATGGGTCCCCAGATCCTCAAAAAGTTCTACAGCTGCACCATCGAGAGCATCCTGACTGGTTGCATCACCACCTGGTATGGCAACTGCTCGGCATCCGACCAGAAGGCGCTACACAGGGTAGTGAGTACGGCCCAGTACATCGCTGGGGCCAAGCTTCCTGCCATCCAGKACCTGTAAACTAGGCAGTGTCAGAGGAAGGCTCATAAAATTGTCAAAGACTACAGCCACCCTAGTCATAGACTGTTCTCTCTGCTACCGCACAGCAAGTGGTACCGGAGCGCCAAGTCTAGGTCCAAAAGGCTCCTTAACAGCTTCTACCCCCAAGCCATAAGACCGCTGAACAATTAATCAAATGGCCACCCGGACTATTTAATTACCCTAACCCCCATAGTCACTTTACCCCTACCTACATGTACAAATTACCYCGACTAACCTGTAACCCCGCACATTGACTCGGTACCGGTACCCTCTGTATATAGCCTCGTTATTGTTATTTTATTGTTACTTTTAATTTGATTCTTTACCTTTGTTTATTTAGTAAATATTTTCTTGACTCTATTTCTTGAACTGCATTGTTGGTTAAAGGCTTGTAAGTAAGCATTTMATTTTAAGGTCGACACCTGTTGTATTCGACGCATGTGACAAATGTTATTTTATTTTCTTCTTAATGCTTTGTACAGTCAGTGTAGATGTGATATATATAGATAGATAGATAGATAGATAGATAGATAGATAGATAGATAGATAGATAGATAGATAGATTGATTGATTGATTGATCATTGTGAACTGCTGGTGCCTTTGTTGTCAATTCCCACCTGTAGGACTTCTTGATGTCATCATGGTTACAGCCTTTCTCTAGCCCCAGAACTTGATACAGAGACTCCCCTGAGGTGGACAGAGAGCGCTGCCTTGGTTCAGACATCCTACAACCATTACCTGCTGGAGAAAGAGGGTCAATTAGATTCAAACCAATACAACTATTTAAAAAATACACTCAGTCAAACCATGGAACTCATATTTGACAGCAAAGAAATGCACAATCAAGAAATTATCATCCAAAGGCACAAAATAGATACCTGGCTTCCTTGTTCTAATATTATGCTGCAGTAGCCATCTTATTTCGTTACAGTATTAAAGTCCTCAGTTAAAGTCCTCTGTCTACCTGGTGAGGTGTATGGTAATGATGGAGTTGCAGTGGACTGCTAGCTACTGTTTGTCAGACTAAACCTGAKACGCGGTGAAATAAAACATTCAGAAACTAGAGGGCTTGAGTTTCACAGGCCACCAATGGGCCTGCTATACACTCCTGTGTAGCCTTGATCAGGTTTCAGCCAACACAGTCTGCTGCTTGAATTGTGTGACAATGTAGGCATGACAACTCCTGGGTAGGGGTCTGAGAGAACAGAGGGCAAGATGCTGGAGAGGGCTCTTCTTTAGAATCACTATGACTAGGGACTGGGGGTCGAGAATCAATATGGAGAGATGACTTCATAGTTTCTGTATCTGGTTGRTAAAACAAGAGGTTTATGTTGACATGAAGTTCACATGACAGGTTTACTTTTCAAGTTATCATCTCAAGTTGAACAGGTGTTTTGACCACCCAAAGATCACACCATCAAGTGATTATGTGTACAATGGTTATTTATGATGTAGTGAACAAATTTGTAACTCTTATTGAGGAAAAATATTGTGATTTCTGTTCAAAATGAAAATATTTTAAGGTAGGGCCTACATTCACAATATCATAGGAAATAGTGCCACATACAGTAGTTCATGGAAATGGGTAGGGGAGGATAGTTGTGAATACAACTTTTTTCCAGTTTGCAAAGGTTTGTTGTAGCTTACTGTCACTGTTTTATGTAATAGCATATTTTCATCGCAGGGTGGTGACAAACTCACAGGAATGTTTTGTGTATTGTTACAGTACTGCAGTCTGGAGGCACTGAAGAACTTGGATTTTTTAAAATTGTAATGCCATAACGTTGTACATATAATGCAATGCCAGTTACATCTTAACAGCTTCTACCCCAAAACCATAAGACTGCTGAACAATTACTCAAATAGCTACCCAGACTATTTGCATTGACGCTGCTGCTACTCTCTGTTTATTATCTATGCATAGTCACTTTACCCCTC
Source organism: Salvelinus sp. IW2-2015 (assembly GCF_002910315.2). Classification (NCBI taxonomy): domain Eukaryota; kingdom Metazoa; phylum Chordata; class Actinopteri; order Salmoniformes; family Salmonidae; genus Salvelinus; species Salvelinus sp. IW2-2015. The sequence goes on from NC_036871.1 coordinate 18,001,601, forward strand.
CCTACATGTACATATTACCTTAATTACCTGGACTAACCTGTAACCCCACACATTGACTCAGTCCTGGTACCCCAGTTGTTGTTATTGTTGTTTTATTGTGTAACTTATTTACTTTAGTTTATTTTGTACTTTTTTTTCTTAACTCTTATTTTTCTTAAAACTGCATTGTTTTTAAGGGCTTGTAAGTAAGCATTTMACGGTATTCTGCGCATGTGACAAATAAGATGTGTTTTGATTTGATTTGACATATAAAGTATCAGATTTGATGAGAACACATATGGCTGATAAAGTGAACATATGGCAGGAGGAGTGAATAGTTAGTCCTTCCTGTTTTATGAACTGTCCTCTGACAGTTTGGGAGAAAAAAAAACCCTGTCATTGATTCTGATTAGAGGTCACCTCTGCTAATCTCTGAGACATAATTGTTATTTGGACTCCTCCCTGTGGGATGACATGTGATGGTGGTGACTGAGCATTCAGTACAGACACAAACAGACAGACAGACAGACAGACAGACAGACAGACAGACAGACAGACAGACAGACAGACAGACAGACAGAAACAAACAAACACACGAGTGTGGGCCTCCTGGGAAACACCCAGATGGAAGACTCACCTGTGCTGTATTAGTCGCTTCCTGGCTGGCTCCTCAAGGGTCCCGCTGACGAAAAGCATGTCTACGCTGGGACTAGTCTGTGGTGAAAACACTGTGTTGGGGAAGTCATTAATTGAAATGAATACCCTTTTACTTGGCCGTTGGAATAATAGGTGTAGTAAAGCTTCAGTTACAATCATAGAGAACATGAAATGATGTAGAAAAGTGTATTAGTGTAAACACATCTTACATCCATTTAAAGAATCCTTAAAAATGTGCAACAACATTTTGCTTGTGAAATGGAGTACCTACAAGGTTGGTGTTATTTTTCTCTTTGATTCCTCTATCTGTCTTGATACAAGCTAGCTGCCATAAGGTCTGTACTGTATGTGGTGAGTTCATGTTGCAGCATCAGCACTGTACCTTAGTTTAGCTGCAGATGTAAATCCTTKCCCCATAGCTTGCCTTTGCTGGCCTGGAGCTCCCATGCATGACTAGCACAACGTTACTTTACCAAATAACACCTCCCCTGTCCTATCATGAGCTCATGGTTTGATGAGGCTTTTTCTCTCTCTCGAAGTCCAGGGGTCAGAAGTAGTACACTATATAGGAGATAGGGTGCCATTTAGGAAGGGGACAACGTTTTTAATGTTCTGTCAGGCATGTWTCCTGTGTTAAGGGCTTCAGTCAAATTACTCTCTGCAAATGACATATTTGTTTAAAGGGCCAWTCTGCAGTTGCCACATCCATGTCTGGATTTATGAATTTATTATATATACTCATAGATTTTTTTGTTTATTTATTTAACCTTTATTTATCTAGGCAAGTCAGTTAAGGACACATTCTGATTTACAATGACGGCCTACCCCGGCCAAACCCGGACGATGCTGGGCCAATTGTGCCCTATGGGWCTCTCAATCAAGGCCGGTTGTGATACAGCCTGGAATCTAACCAGGGTCTGCAGTGACACCTCTAGCACTGAGATGCAGTGCCATAGACCGCTGCGCCACTCGGGAATCTTGAAAAATATAACTTATACATGACTCATGAGCTTAGTTCAACTGTCGTACCCCAKCAGAACCCTAAATATAAGCTTGTTTTACTCCAATGTTTGTAAACAATTTAAATGTAAACAAACCCTGTATAGCCTCAACACATTTAAAACTATAATTTTGATATATTGGATGGTCAGTCCTTGCATCAATAGCTCTGTCTATGAATTTAAGAATGGTTACATTTCTCCAGGCTCATCCCTCAGCTTTTTACCAAAACAGAGGTGGGGTGTCCGCTTTGTTATTGATTAATCTGCGGATTGCCCCTTTAAGAAGGTTTGCCTATACTCCTCACCCCTACTCCATCTAGGCTGTCCTCTAGACTTCCTTTAGAATCTGAACAATGTAGAACAACAATGCAATAAAGATACACATCAAGTAAAAACAATAGTTTTCAACTAAAATGTGTCCAGACTAACATGTAACTGATTTAGATTTCTTCCAAAGTAGGTCTATACATATCATGACAAAGTAAGCCACATTTACATTCTGTTCTCCACTGATACAGCAGTTATCTCTGCAATAATCCACTAATCATGTTACCTGTAGTTTAGGGCTGTGCACAATTGGCTCAGCGTCGTCCTGAATAGGGTTTGGCCAGGGTAGGCAGTCATTGTAAATAAGAATTTGTTCTTAACTGACGTGCCTGGTTAAATAAAGGTTAAATAAATAAATAGTTTACACTGTACAATTGGTATTTTAATATAAGAAAACCTATGTAGCGTATAAATGCATTATATCTGTGACAGGGTCATCTGGGGATAGGATAATCTGTGATAGTAAGTAAACAAACAAGACCTACACAATCAAATACGGGGTCCGAGTACCCCTGGTTGGGAACCACCGTACTACAGTGACAAAATGGGACGAGAGAGCGCTGCGCTTTTCATGCTGCCAATAGACTTCTATGTATTATATGAGCAGTTCCTATACATCCAATCACAAASAGGGTAACATCCCATAGATAAATCCAATTGGACGTTTCAGACAGGGCGTATTAGATAGTCGACAGCTCCACCTACCTCTGGTGGGAATTTATGTTTGGGAAGAGGGTAGAGTCAGCGAAAGGAAATACACGGACTCCGGTGGCGTTGTAGCCTTTGTTGTTACTGTTAATTATTGGACCCATGGTAAAWTATTTGTTTCGGAGTGTACGGTCATGAAGAACCCATATTAACCCCGTGTTGCTACATGGACAGTCTGTGCGCTACGGTAATCTATGCCAGCAACGCGGTGAAAATGGACTGAATGCGTGCAGAATACTTTCTCTACCACCACTTCAAGCAGGGACAGAATAAATACACATTTAGTTGTACATATCCTTTTTATATAACATTGTAGATGAAGGCTYTTATTTTCGGAATACTTTTTCCGTCTACGTTTTCATCGTCTGGTTTTGATTGCTTTGGCGTGCACAGTCCCCATTAAACAAGGATATATATATATTGTTAAATATGAGGAAGCAATTTATTACAGAGATACCAAAAAGAAAGAGGCCTTTCCGTTTTCAGGCCCGGATTTGAGTTCAGTAGGGGAATAATGGTGAAAAATCCAAATGGATAAAATATGGATATTGGAACACAATATTAGAGCAGTTGGATTGCTATCGATAACGTGACGTGCAAGTTTGATGCATAAAAAMAGAGAACAACCCATTTCTTCTACACTCAATAAATCTATTCGACTCAAATAAAGGGAAGTGGAACTGTTATTGGAATTACCACATTTTYAGTTGTGCCAGCAGCTTAAATGCACATTTTTATATGCGTTTTATGTTGCTTTTTTATTGCAATTTGAGCTGGACCGAGCATTGACTGTTCAATGGAAGTATGTTATCAGTTACCGGTTTTGCCTCTAGACAGGCCGGTTCCTAAACATGTTCTCAGCCGCAGGGGAGCCATTAGCTTCAGCTCCAATTCTTATTTTTTTGGTGGACCTGCCCCAAGACAGCTGGCCAAGGTAAGAGCAAGGGAAATAGCAATCTGGGGAATAAACAAAAACAATTTGATGCTTTCATTTTCAGCTATCAAATCAAGGTTGGGGTTGTGCTTACTGCCAGGAAATATTTGTATAGTTATATATTTTGATGGAAACAAAGAAGCCATATTCCTTTATCTGTTTACATTTTTAGTGGCCCACCAAATTAATTGTTATCACAATTGTTGTCGCATCATATTGATCAAGTTGACCCTTCCACAGGAATGCTCACAGTGGACTGATCTGTCATCTTTATAAATCTTTATCATAGTCTCTTAGATCAGTGAGATGCCTGACTTGACCTGGGTAAAACAACCCTCAGCCCCAATAATGTGACCAATGAAAACATTACCGTGATATTATTGTACTAATGTTTTAAGCTCTCCTTATCTGTATTGCAAAGAGGTTTTGATCCATTAAAGCTGATTGAAGTGAACCAAAACAGCTCATCTGTCTCAAAGTGAACCACAATATTCCATGTATTCTGGTCTGGGCTGTTGACAACATTGCACAGTAGAGGCCTTGTTTTTCATGCCATGCGTTCAAGACAGTTTTTGACAAGTGTTTCTGTATGGCTCCAACAGCTCTGGATAACTTGTAAAGATGGCAAAGTAAACTTTTTAACTAGTCCAAATCAAATTTTATTGGTCACATACACATGGTTAGCAGATGTTATTGCGGATGTAGCGAAATGCTTATGCTTCTAGATCCGACAGTGCATCAGTATCTAACAACTTCACAACAAAACCAAATATCTAACAAATTCCACAACAAAACCTAATACACACAATCTAGAAAAGGAATGGGATGAGAATATATAAGTATAAAATATATGGATGACCAGTGACAGAGCGGCTAAGATGCAATAGACAGTATATACAATAGAATAGATATTGAAGGATACAGTATATACAGTCGGAAGTTTACGTACACTTAGGTTGGAGTCATTAAAACTTGTTTTTCAACCACTCCATAAATTTCATCTTAACAACTATAGTTTTGGAAAGTCGGTTAGGACATCTACTTTGTGCATAACACAAGTAATTTTTCCAACAATTGTTTACAGACAGATTATTTCACTTATATGTTTCACAATTCCAGTGTGTCAGAAGTTTACATACACTAAGCTGACTGTGCCTTTAAACAGCTTGGAAAATTCCAGAAAATGATGTCATGCTTTAGAAGCTTCTGAGGCTAATTGACAATATTTGAGTCAATTGGAGGTGTATCTGTGGTGTATTTCAAGGCCTACCTTCAAACTCAGTGCCTCTTTGCTTGACATCATGAAAAATCAAAAGAAATCAGCCAAGACCTCAGAACAAATGTGTAGACCTCCACAAGTCTGGTTCAGCCTTGGGAGCAATTTCCAAATGCCTGAAGGTACCACGTTCATCTGTACAAACAATAGTATGCAAGTATAAACACCGTGGCACCACGCAGCCATCATACCGCTCAGGAAGGAGACGCGTTTGTCTCCTAGAGATGAACGTATTTTGAAGTAATCACCAGAACAACAGCAAAGGACATTGTGAAGATGCTGGAGGAAACAGGTACAAAGGTATCTATATCCACAGTAAAACGAGTTCTATATCGACATAACCTGAGAGGCCGCTCAGCAAGGAAGAAGCCACTGCTCCAAAACTGCCATAAAAATCCAGACTACGGTTTGCAACTGCACATGGGGACAAAGATTGTACTTTTTGGGGAAATGTCCTCTGGTCTGATGAAACAAAAATATAACTGTTTGGCCATAAATGACCATTGTTATGTTTGGAAGAAAAAGGGGGATGCATGCAAGCCGAAAAACACATCCTAACTGTGAAGCACGGTGGTGGCAGCATCATGTTGTGGGGGTGCTTTGCTGCGGAGCTTACTGTGCACTTCACAAAATAGATGGCATCATGAGGTAGGAAAATTAGTAGATATATTGAAGCAACATCTCAAGACATCAGTCAGGAAGTTAGAGCTTGGGTCTTCCAAATGGACAATGACCCAAGCATACTTTCAAAGTTGTGGCAAAATGGCTTAAGGCCAACAAAGTCAAGGTATTGGAGTGGCCATCACAAGCCCTGACTTCAATCCTTAGAAAATTTGTGGGCAGAACTGAAAAAGCGTGTGCGAGCAAGGATGCCTACAAACCTGACTCAGTTACACCAGCTCTGTCAGGAGGAATGGGCCAAAATTCACCCAACTTATTGTGGGAAGCTTGGTGGAAGGCTAACTGAAACATTTGACCCAAGTTAAACAATTTAAAGGCAATGCTACCAAATACTAATTGAGTGTATGTAACTTCTGACCCACTGGGAATGTTTTCTTAAAATAAAAGTGGTGATCCTAATGACCTAACAGGGAATTTTTACTGGATTAAATGTCAGGAATTGTGAAAAACTGAGTTTAAATGTATTTGTCTAAGGTGTATGTAAACTTCCGACTTCAACTGTACATATGAGATGAGTCATGCAAGATATTTAAACATTCTTAAAGTGGCATTATAAAAGTGACTAGTGATCCATTTATTAAAGTGGCCATTGATATCAAGTCTGTAGGTAGGCAGCCACCTCTCTGTGCTAGTGGTGGCTGTTTAACAATCTGATGGCCTTGAGATAGAAGYTGTTTTTCAATCTCTCTGTCCCAGCTTTGATGCACCTGTGCTGACCTTCTGGATGGAAGCGGGGTGAACAGGTAGTGGCTCGGGTGGTTATTGTCCTTGATTATCTTTTTTGCCTTCCTGTGATATCAGGTGTTGTAGGTGTCCTGGAGGGCAGGTAGTTTGCCCATGGTGATGCGTTGTGCAGAACGCACCACCCTCTGGAGAGCCCTGTGGTTGTGTGCGGTGCAGTTGCCGTACCAGGCGGTGATACAKCCCGAAAGGATGCTCTCAAWTGTATAAGTTAGTGAGGGTTTTCGGTGACAAGCCACATTTTTTCAGCCTCCTGAGGTTGAAGAGGCGCTGTTGTGCCTTCTTCACCACACGGTCTGTGTGCGTGGATCATTTCAGTTTGTCGGTGATATGTACACCGAGGAACTTAAGACGTTCCACCTTCTMCACTGCTGTCCTGTTGATGTGGATAGGGGGGTGCTTCCTTTGCTTTTTCCTGAAGTCCACGATCATYTATTTTGTTTTGCTGACATTGAGTGAGAGGTTATTTTCTGGACACCACACTCCGAGGGCCTCACCTCCTCCATGTAGGCTGTCTTRTCGYTGTTGGTAATCAAGCCTACTACTGTAGAGTCGTCTGCAAACTTGATGATTGAGTTGGAGGCGTGCATGGCCACGCAGTCATGGGTGAACAGGGAGTACAGAAGAGGGCTGAGAAGGCACCCTTGTGGRGCCTTAGTGTTGAGGATCAGCGGAGTGGAGATTTTGTTTCCTACCTTCACCACCTGGGAGCGACCCAGGGGGTCGAGACTAGAGGTCGACCGATTAATCGGAATGGCCGATTAATTAGGTCSGATTTCAAGTTTTCATAACAATCGGAAATCGGTATTTTTGGACACCGGTTTGGCCGATTAAAAAAATAATATATATATTTTTACACCTTTATTTAATCTTCATTTAACTAGGCAAGTCAGTTAAGAACACATTCTTATTTTCAATGACGGCCTAGGAACGGTGGGTTAACTGCCTCGTTCAGGGGCAAAACGACAGATTTTTACCATGTCAGCTCGGGGGATTCAATCTTGCAACCTTACAGTTAACTAGTCCAACRCTCTAACCACCTGATTACATTGCACTCCACGAGGAGCCTGCCTGTTACGCGAATGCAGTAGAAGCCAAGGTAAGTTGCTAGCTAGCATTAAACTTATCTTATAAAAAACAATCAATCAATCAATCATAATCACTAGTTAACTACACATGGTTGATGATATTACTAGTGTTGAGCTCTGAGCGTGTCCTGCGTTGCATATTAATCGATGCGGTGCGTATCGTTGCCTCAATGTGTACTCTAACCATAACATCAAATGCCTTTCTTAAAATCAGTACAACGAAGTATATTATTTAAACCTGCTTATTAGCTAAAAGAAATCCAGGTTTGCAGGCAATTTACCAGGTTGAAAATTGTGTCATCTTCTGGTGGTTCATTGCACGCAGATCAGTGTATATGCACACGTTTGGGCGCCTAATTTGCCAGAATTTTCACATAATAATGACATAACTTGAAGGTTGTTGCAATGTAACAGGATTATTTAGACTTATGGATGCCACCCCGTTAGATAAAATCCGGAACGGTTCTGTATTTCACTGAAGAATAAACGTCTTGTTTCGAGATAATAGTTTCCGGATTCGACAATATTAATGACCTAAAGCTCGTATTTCTGCTGTGTTATTATGTTATAACTAAGTCTATGATTTGATAGAGCAGTCTGACCGAGCGGTGGTAGGCCAGCAGCAGGCTCGTAACACTTCATACAACACAGCACTTTTTGGCGTTTTGCAGAAGCTCTTCGCTGTGCTTCAAGCCTACTCAACCCCAAGGATTAGGCTGGTGTAACCGAATGTGAAATCGGTATGCTATCTCTGTTAGCGGGTGCGCGACTAATAGCGTTTCAATAACTGGCAATCTCGGCTCTGAGACTTGGAGTAGTTATTCCCCTTGCTCTGCATGGGTAACGCTGCTTCGAGGGTGGCTGTTGTCGTTGTGTTCCTGGTTCGTGCCCAGGTAGGAGCGAGGAGAGGGATGGAAGCGATACTGTTACACTGGCAATACTAAAGTGCCTATTAGAACATCCAATATTCAAAGGTTAATGAAATACAAATGGTATAGAGAGTGAATGCTAGTGGTTCCTTTAAACATGAGAATTCAATATTCCCAGTTAAGAAGTTTTAGGTTGTAGTTATWATAGKAATTATAGGACTATTTCTCTCTATACCATTTGTATWTCATATACCTTTGACCAKGGKTTCTTAAACTTTTTCAGCCTGGGACCCAAATGAGAAATTCTGTGTTTTCCTGGAACCCAAGCTTAGGAAAATATGCAACTATACGTAAATATTGGTACATTTCATTGCCCTTATGCTTAAAAAAATGCAATATAGACAAAAACAAATAACACTGAAATACCCATAAATCTTTTCATGTTTATTTTTCCCCATTAAAAACACTCTTACATACCTGTCTAGGTTGGAACTGTTGCTGTTAAACTACAATAAATAATTTAATTCTGAACTGGAATAAACGGATTGATCACATCACACAGATGTTTAACAACACATACACACAAGGCTTTTTGATCGTGCAACCCTAGGTAACTACAGATWAAAAATKATCAGGCCTACTGTACATCTTACTGTATACATTATTGTTGATAGAAAGTCTAGGTTGGAACTATTGCTGTTAAAATACATATTTTTTATTCTGAACTGGAATAAACTGATTGATCACATCACACAGATGTAGACCAGAAAACACACACACATACACACAGTCCTAATGAGAGGTGTGTGGCTGGTTGAAGTTTTCAACAAGCATGTCTATTCTGGGCTCAGTTAGTGACAGTGCAACACTGATGTAATGCTCAGCATTGACGCTTTTTCTGTACTTGAGAACCCTGACTTATGAGGGTGGTGCCAAACTGGATCAGAACATCTACTGCTTTCTCAGTCAGGCAGGAGACCACTTCCTGCTGCAGATGAGCAACCCAGAACTGTGTGAGTGTTTATCTCAAAAAGCATCTTGCTTCAATCAGTTTATTCCAGTTCAGAATACAAATTATTACTTGTAACAGCAACAGTTCCAACCTAGACTTGTTATCAACAATTTCTACAGTAAAATGTACAGTACGCCTGAATTTTTCATCTTCATCTGTACTGTTTCTTAGGGTTGCACTATCAGTAGCTAGTTAGCTTGCTTTGGCTAACGTTAGCTATTAGCTGTGTAACGTTACAAGGCCAGGGGWTTGTTTGAAAGAGAAACTCMCATCTACTMCTATGAGAGATAGTACTCCCTTATTTCTGCCTATCATCACCTGTTATAAAATGACAACAAYGCCTTGTTAGTTACTTTTCATCTTTCGAAGCACTGTTTCCTGAAGCATTCTGCCCTGTTTTGAAATAACTAACTGTGTTTACTGTCATGTTGTGCCTGGATGTTTGGTCAGGATGTGTTGTTTTATTAATTTGTTCGTTTTGAGAGACTCGTTATTAAGCACTTCCCCACACAAAACACATTGTGGGCGCTCCTTGTTTTTTCTCAAAGTTTGTATGAAAGAGACAAAAAGTCATCACTGTATTTGCGTTTCATGACGATTGAGCTCAGTCAGAACTTGTGGCTAGCATGAGTCCATTTCATGACAGCGGTGAGTGATGGCGAGTGGGAATAACAAGTCAGTGGCTTGAACAATAGCGCTGTAGCGTGTGGGTCACAGAGTGATCTTCAAGAAAACTGCAGAAAAAAGATCAGGTAAACCGCGAAGCACACAGGCATCTCCCTCTCCCAGCTACCAAACTGAGCAGAGACCGCTGGTAAACAGAGAGCGCAGTTGCACTTGGCCAAATCAATTCSAGTAATTAATGAAATAATTATACATTTACGTCGCRAGCCACCATTAACAGGTCCGCGACCCATACTTTAAGAAACTCTGCCTTTGACTATTGGATGTTCTTATAGGCACTATAGTACTGCCAGCCTAATCTCGGGAGTTGATAGGCTTGAAGTCATAAACAGCGCTGTGCTGCTGGCAAACGCAGGAAAGTGCTGTTTGAATGAATGCTTATGAGCCTGCTGCTGCCAACCACCGCTCAGTTGGACTGCTCTATCAACTATCAAATCATAGACTTAATTATAATATAATAAACACACAGAAATACGAGCCTTAGGTCATTAATATGGTCAAATCCGGAAACTATCATTTCGAAATGATTTCAGTGAAATACGGAACCGTTCCGTATATTATCGAACGGGTGGCAACTCTAAGTCTAAATATTGCTGTTACATTGCACAACCTTCAATGTCATGCCATAATGATGTAAAATTCTGGCAAATGAATTACGGTCTTTGTTAGGAAGAAATGGTCTTCACACAGTTCGCAACGAGCCAGGCGGCCCAAACTGCTGCGTATGCCCTGACTCTGCTTGCAGTGAACGCAAGAGAAGTGACACAATTTCCCTAGTTAATATTGCCTGCTAACATWAWTTTTWWAAAACTAAATATGCAGGTTAAAAAAWATATACTTGTGTATTGATTTTAAGAAAGGCATTSATGTTCATAGTAAGGTGCAACGAGTGTGCTTTTTTCGCGAAAGCGCTTTTGTTAAATCATCATCCATTTGGCGAAGTAGGCTGTGATTCGATGATAAATTAACAGGCACCACATTGATTATATGCAACGCAGGACAAGCTAGTTAAACTAGTAATGTCATCAACCATGTGTAGTTAACTAGTGATTATGTTAAGATTGATTGTTTTTTATAAGTTTAATGCTAGCTAGCAACTTACCTTGGCTCCTTGCTGCAGTCTTGTAACAGGTGGTCAGCCTGCCATGCAGTCTCCTCGTGGATTGCAATGTAATCAACCATAATCGGCGACCAAAAATGCAGATTAATGATTGTTATGAAAACTTGAAATTGGCCCTAATTAATCGGCCGTGCTGCTAACATGCAGATACCCATAGACTTCCTGTCGATACCCATAGACTTCCTGTCATTGCGCTAATGCTAGCGCTAATGCTAAACTACCTCTAACTTCCTTCATACTGGACACAGAGACATAAAAATGGTATCCACAAGTTAATTTGACTCTGGTGAAGTAGATAAAGGGCTTCATGGCCAAAATCCCGAAGTATCCCTTTAAAAGTTTCTGAGGGGTTTCTTTCTTTTAGTTGAGACATCATCATTGTATAAAGTTGTTTTCTGTTATTAGAGCTATTCTCTTCATATTCATACTCGATCAAAGTGARGTTAAATTGTTATATGTTTACATAATAAGATTGCAAATGGAACTATTCATGAGGTAGATATGACATGATGGTMCTTACCTCACACTTCACCTCCAACTCCCCTGCAGGCTTAACAGCCCTGCATCACTCTGTGTTCTGTGAGAGGCCAGTAAGGGTCTGTGATTAGTTTATGAACCCCTCACAATGCTCCAGTCCAGACTGTTTGTCTTTCCCCTATATTGCTGATTGTCTTTTATGGCCCTCCATGAGCCAGACCTCATGGTCTGTTCCATTAAGAGAAGGGCCCATCCAGTGCAGACACACACACACACACCCTCTGAAGTTGGATTTACTACAGGTAACGCACTGGAAGGACTGTGGAGAWGCTCAGGCTGCTTTCCACACTGAAGTGCCACAATTCATGGGGATACTTTGAATTTGTGAAGCACCTTAGAACAGTTTTAGCTCTTGTTTCTTTTACAGTTTAGAGACTGCATGTGTTTTGGGGACAGGCMACACAAAAGCTAAGGGAGAGTTCATCTGTCCTGTACTTTCCTCCTCTTTTAGCTTCATTATTTTTGTTACATCGCTGGAGTCAGCCAGCCCACTAGAACTGATATGGGATAAACCTGAGCAATGCAAGGTTTACTTGCCCTAGAGTAATAGCCCAGACTAATAAACCTGATTGGTCTGTCTGCTTGATTGATGGATACAATTCAGATTTTAAATGTCAAGGCACCTCAAACACCGAGTCGTTCGCTGCAATGGACTTACTGTACAGCTACAGCATAATGAAGATTACAGTCCAGGTATTTCCTGAGTCGCTCAGTGACGCAGATGCTATGCATTTTTTCAGAAGCACGCCAGAATRTCATCTGCTGTGGAAGTGAATAATCTGTTTTAGCTGTCTAGTCATGTAGCCAGCCAGCCGGGCTACTCRTCAGACTAGCTTGTAGTTAATAGATATGGCTGTCTAAGGTGTGTGCATACTAAACTTTGCTCAGATATTTAGACCTTATGAATAATACAGGATGATGCAGATGGAGATAAGGAGACTGCTGTTGAATGGGCCAGTGACGTCAAGAGGTGTCATGATGCTGTATGAGTGATGCGGGTAGGACTAGAGAGCCTGTTTAAACATGACAGSCAAAGCCCCTGTGACTGTGTGATTGTGTGTCCATAGTTGAACCACATCAAAGGCATCTGATCTGACTGAAAAACAGTCATCTGAACATGTACATTGCATTGTCTGTCCTCTGCAACAACAACATAGTATTAGATTGCAAGTACTGTCTCTAGCTAAGTCAGGGATGGGCAACCTTGAGRGAAAGAGAAAAACTGCTGATTCACAACCAAATTTGGAAATTGAGACCCTGACTGAGTCCCCCCCCCCAAAGAATATATCTACAGTACAAGTCAAAAGTTTGGACACACCTACTCATTCCATGTGTTTTAAAAAAACTATTTTCTACATTGTGGAATAACAGTGAAGACATCACAATTCTGAAATGACACATATGGAATCATGTAGTAACCAAAAAAGTGTTAAACAAATCAAAATATATTTTATATTTGAGATTCTTCAAAGTAGCCACCATTTGCCTTGATGACAGCTTTGCACTCTTGGCGTTTTCTCAACCAGCTTCATGAGGTAGTCACTGGAATGGCATTCGGATTAAGCAGTGTGCCATTGATAAAGTTAATTTGGTGGGAATTTCTCGCCTCCCTTTAAATTCTTGTCCAATAGGGGGCTGTGTTTTCACTTTGGAAAAATAATAGTGCCCATGAAACGGCCTTCGCCTACTCCTTTTACAGAACAGATAGATCATTAATTATTACTATTGGATAGAAAACACTCAGAAGTTTCTAAAACTGTTTGGAAATTATGTCTGTTGGTAAAAAACGAACTCATTTTGCAGCAAACTTGCCATGCCAGAAAGTAAAAACCTTCGGAAAACGGGCCTGTTTCAGGGCCTCGCCTATTTCAATTGCCCTTATATTTATCGATATTGGCATGCACTTCATACGCCTCTCCTAAGTGGCAACAGGACAGTGAAGGTGAAGGGCGTCAGTGTCTAGCTTGATCTGAGGTCGAACAAGAGCTTTTGATGAGGGGTCAGGCAAATTCCTTTGTCTACCAAGGCGCGGAGAAGCACCATCGATATCTGTCTTTCTGATTAAGCGTTCGTGTTACACGTGCGATCAAGTCTCCGTGCTCTGATTTTTATTTGATACAGTGATAATAAACTCGTAAGTAGGTTTTTTTCAACCCGATTTATCAGAGTTATCAAACGTTATTTGGACATGTTTGGAGTTCCCGTTCTTTTGCGTCGAAGAAAAATGGGCAACTTTATCAAACATGTGCTAGCATTGTGCGCGGAATTCGACCATGAAGAAAGAAGGACATTCTAGAAACCAAACAAACATTTATTCTGACCCAAGGAACTCCTTGTACCAAGATTCTGATGGAATCTCACGCAAAAAGTAAGAACATTTATGATGTTATTTTGTATATTTCTGTGGAAAATTGTTGATTCCTATTCTCCGCCGTTTTGCGCGAGCGCTGTCTCGCACTAACGCACAGCTGTTTGTTATGGTAAAGTTATTTAAAAATTCTATACACGGGGGCGGTTGCATTAAGAAACTAGTGTATCTTTATTTGCACAACAACAAGTTTTTATGTAAAGTTTATGATGAGCTTCTTTGCGTCAGGTTTAGGTGATGATCCAATAACGCTCCGGACATTGTGGGGAAATGTTGCTACTTATTGCACAATGTGATAAACCCACGTTTGCAGCTCTAAATCATGAACCATTTTTGAACAAAACATTAAGTGTATTGCTATAACTGATGTGTATTAAGACTGTCATCTGATGAAGTTGTATCAAGCGTTAGTGATTAATTTTATATCTTTTGCTGCGCTTTTTGCGAATTAGCATACCTTTTGCGGTGAAATAAAAAGCATTTGTGTGTTTGGGCATTGTGGTAAGCTAATATAATTCTTATATTGTGTTTTCGCTGTAAAGACACTTTAAAAAAATCGGATAATTATGGCTGGATTCAGAAGATGTTTATCTTCATTTGCTGTACACCATGCTATTTTCATTAAATGTTTTTATGATGGAGTACTTTATGTTTTCACGGCGTTTTCTTGTAATTATTCTGGCTGCTCGGTGCTATTCTTGATGGTAGCCTGCAATGCTAAAACCTATGATTTATACCTCAAATATGCCACATTATGTTGAACAAACATAAATGTATGGTTAACATGTTTATAAGACTGTCATCTGATTGAAGTTGGTTTCTTGGTTAGTGCTAATGTATATCTCTATCTGGGCGCGGCTTTGTTATAAGCTACCTATGCGGTAGCAAACACGTGGTGAAAATATGCGGTTGAGTGCTTGGCTATGTGTGTGTTAGCTAATAGAAATAAATGCTGTTCGGCAAAATAAAAAATGATGATGGTCCTGGATTCACAAGATTGTGTTATCTTTCATTTGCTGTATTGGAACTTGTGATTTCATGAAATGTATTATTATATGATATTCCCTGTCCCGATTAGGCTAGGCCTATTGCTAGTCAGCTTTTTTGATGAGGGATCCCGGAGTCCTGGGAGAGAGAAGTGGTAGAGGTTAATGAGTTTGAGCCAATCACTGGTTGTGTCGTGTGACAAGGAAGGCGGTGTATACAGAAGACTAGCATTATTTGCGTGAAACACCAAGTTCATATTGTGGGCAACGAAGAACAGCTCAAATAAGCAAAGAGAAACGGACAGTCCACATCGTACTTCCAAACATTGAAGGTCCAGTCAATCCGGAAAAATTTCAAGAACATTTGATCAGTTTCTTCAATGTGCAGTCCCAAAAACCCATCAAGCACTGTGATGAAACTGCGCTCTCATGAGTACCCCCACAGGAAAGGAAGACCCAGAGTTACCTCTGCTGCAGAGGATAAGCTTCACTTGATTTAACTGCACCTCAGATTGCAGCCCAAATAAAATGCTTCACAGAGTTCAAAGTACAGAGACACATCTCAACACAAGCTGTGTCAGAGGAGGTGACTGGCTTTGAATCAGGCCTTCCGTTGGTCACATTTTGCTTTCTTTCACATATAACCATGGCATTCAGTTAAGACAGAATTCTTAACAGTGGGTTAATGCTTATTCAGGGGCAGAATCACAGATTTTTACCTTGTCACCTCAGGGATTCGATCCAGAACCTTTCAGTTACTGGCCTAAAGCCTCTAACCACTTAGGCTACCTTGCCAAATTTGCCTACAGAGGAAACCAACTACTAAAGGACCACCAATAATAAGAAGAGGACTTGCTTGCGGCAAGAAACATGAGCAATGGGACATTAGATCTTGTAGGAAATCTGTCCTTTGGTCTGATGAGTCCAAATTTGAGATTTTTGGTTCCAACCGTGTCTTTGTGAGACGCCGAGTCGGTGAACAAAACCCAATAATGTGTAGGAAAAATGGCGCCAGAAGAAATGGCAGCAGTTTTACGGAGCCCAACCAATTGTGCTATTATGTGGGTTTTTTTGCGTTATTTTTAACTTAATTTGTACATAATGTTTCTGCAACCGTATCTTACGGCAAAAAAGAGCTTCTGGATATCAGGACAGCGATCACTCACCTCGGATTAGACAAAGATTTTTTCTACAACAAGGAGGATGCACAAGACATTCTCCAAACACCCCACATGGCCGACATCCCCGTTATTTGCAAGAGGAAGCGACGCATGTACAGAGGACAAAGAGCCGGATGCCTGGTCAGGACCTGGAGAAGGCGAGTGGAAACCTGCCGTTACCGTCAATACTACTCGCCAACGTGCAATCATTGGACAATAAATTAGACGAGGTACGATCACGAATATCCTACCAACAGGACATCAAACACTGTAATATCCTATCTTTCACGGAATCGTGGCTGAATGACGACATGGATATTCAGCTAGCGGGATCTACGCTGCACCAGCAAGATAGAACAGCACACTCCGGTAAGACGAGGGGGGCGGTCTGTGCATATTTGTAAACAACAGCTGGTGCACTAAMTCTAAGGAAGTCTCTAGATTTTGCTTGCCTGAAGTAGAGTATATTGTGATAAATTGCAGGCCACACTACTTGCCTAGAGAGTTTTCAGCTATACTTTTCGTGGTTGTTTATTTACCACCACAGACAGATGCTGGCACTAAGACCACACTCAGTCAGCTGTATAAGGAAATAAGCAAACAGGAAACCACTCACCCAGAGGCGGCGCTCCTAATGGCCGAAGACTTTAATGCAGGGAAACTTAAATCAGTTCTACCAAATTTCTATCAACATGTTAAATGTGCAACCAGAGGGRAAAAAAATCTAGATCACCTGTACTCCACACACAGASACGCGTACAAAGCTCTCCCTYGCCCTCCATTTGGTAAATCCGAACACAACTCTAGCCTCCTGATTCCTGCTTACAAGCAAAAATTWAAGCAGGAAGCACCAGTGACTCGGTCTATAAAAAAGTGGTCAGATGAAGCAGATGCTAAACTACAGGACTGCTTTGCTGTCACAGACTGGAAAATGTTCCGGGATTCTTCCGATGGCATTGTGKAGTGCAAACTATTACAGACTACAAAGGGAAGCACAGCCGCGAGCTGCCCAGTGACACGAGCCTACCAGACGAGCAAAATCACTTCTATGCTCGCTTCGAGGCAAGCAACACTGAGGCATGCATGAGAGCATCAGCTGTTCCGGACGCCTGTGTGATCACGCTCTCCGTAGCCGACGTGAGTAAGACCTTTAAACAGGTCAACATACACAAGGCTGCGGGGCCAGATGGATTACCAGGACGTGTGCTCCGGGCATCTGCTGACCAACTGGCAGGTGTCTTCACTGACATTTTCAACATGTTCCTGATTGAGTCTGTAATACCAACATGTTTCAAGCAGACCACCATAGTCCMTGTGCCCAAGAACACAAAGGCAACCTGCCTAAATGACTACAGACCCGTAGCACTCACGTCCCTGGCCATGAAGTGCTTTGAAAGGTTGATAATGGCTCACATCAACACCATTATCCCAGAAACCCTAGACCCACTCCAATTTCCATACCGCCCAAACATATCCATARATGATGCAATCTCTATTGCACTCCACACTGCCCTTTCCCACCTGGACRAAAGGAACACCTATGTGAGAACGTTATTCATTGACTACAGCTCAGCGTTCAACACTATAGTACTCTCAAAGCTCATCACTAAGCTAAGGATCCTGTGACTAAACACCTCCCTCTKCAACTGGATTCTGGACTTCCTGACAGGCCGCCCCCAGGAGGTGAGGGTAGGTAGTAACACATCTGCCATGCTGATCCTCAACACTGGAGCTCCCCAGGGGTGTGTGCTCAKTCCCCTCCTGTACTCCCTGTTCACCCACGACTGCATGGCCAGGCACGACTCCAACACCATCATTAAGTTTACAGACGACACAACAGGGGTAGGCCTGATCACCGACAAAGGCGAGACAGCCTATAGGGAGAAGGTCAGAGACCTGGCCGGATGGTGCCAGAATAACAACCTATCCCTCAACGTAGCCAAGACTAAGGAGATGATTGTGGACACAGGAAAAGGAGACCGAGCACGCCCCCATCTCACTCAGAAACAGCAGAGGACACCCCCCTATTCCACATCGACGGGCAGTAGTGGAGAAGTGGAACATTTTAAGTTCCTCGGTGTACACCATCACGACCAAATTGAATTGGTCCACCCAACAGACACGTTGCTGAAGAAGGCGCAGCAGCGCCTCTTCAACCTCAGGAGCTGAAGAAATTCGCTGTCACCAAAAGCACTCACAAACTTCTTTAACAGATGCACAATCGAGAGGCATCCTGTCGGGCGTATCACCGCCTGGTACGGCAACTGCTCCGCCACAACCGTAAGCTCTCCAGAGGGTAGTAGGTCTGCAGAACGCACCACCGGGGGCAAACTACCTGCCCTCCAGGACACCTACCCACCACCCAGTCACAGGAAGCATAAAGATCATCAAGGACAACAACCAACCCAAGCCACTGCCTGTCACCCCGCTATTCATCCAGAAGGCGAGCGTTCAAAGTACAGTGCATAAAGCAGGGACAGAGACTGAAAAACAGTGCATCTCAAGCCATCAGATCTGTTAGAACAGGCGACCACTAACATAGCGGCCGCTGCCAACAACTACTCAACTCCAGCCACTTTAAAAATGGGGAATTGATGAAATTATTAAAAAGCTACCACTAGCCACTTTAACAATGCCACTTAATATAATGTTTACATTTCCCTACATTACCCATCTCATATGTACTATACTAGTACTCTATATCATCTACTGCATCTTTGCCATCTTATGTAATACAGTACCATCTGACCACTTTAAACTATGCCACTTTTATGTTACATACCCTACAGTACTCATCTCATATGTATATACCGTTACTCTATACCATCTACTGCATCTTGCCATGCCGTTTCGTTACCACCACTCATTCATATATCTTTATGTACATTATTCTTATCCTACACTGTGTTGTTATAAGGAGTAGTTGTGGAATTGTTAGGTTAGATACTTGTGCGTTATTACTGCATGTCCGAACTAGAAGCACAAGCATTTGCGCCTACACTCGCATTAACATCTGCCTAACCATTTATGTGACTAATACATTGATTGATTTTGATTTGATTAGTGGAGCAGCTTCAAGCACTCCTTTTGGTCCACATCAACAACAACAGAATGGTCCAAACCACACCAAACAGTCGTGAAGAGGCAACAAAAAGCCTATTCCCTCAGGACCTTAAAAAGATTTGAGCATGGCGTTGAGATCCCTCGAAAAGGTTCTACAGCTGCAACATCGAGAGCATCCTGACTGGTTGCATCACTGCCTGGTACGGCAATTGCTCGGCCTCTGACCGCAAGGCACTACAGAGGGTAGTGCATACGGCCCAGTACGTCATTGGGGCTAAGCTGCCTGCCATCCAGGACCTCTACACCAGGCGGTGTCAGAGGAAGGCCCTAAAAATAGTCAAAGACCCCATCCACCCCAGTCATAGACTGTTCTCTCTACTGCCGCAYGGCAAGCGGTACCGGAGTGCCGCTTACCCCCAAGCCATAAGACTCCTGAACAGGTAATCAAATGGCTACCTGGACTATTTGCATTGTGTGCCTCCCCCCAACCCCTCGTTTTACGCTGCTGCTACTYTCTGTTTATCATATATGCATAGTCACTTTAACTATACATTCATGTACATACTACCTCAATTGGGCCGACCAACCAGTGCTCCCGCGCATTGGCTAATCGGGCTATCTGCATTGTGTCMCGCCACCCGCCAACCCCTCTTTTACGCTACTGCTACTCTCTGTTCATCATATATGCATAGTCACTGTTTGGGGTTTTAGGCTGGGTTTCTGTACAGCACTTTGAGATATCAGCTGATGTAAGAAGATTTTACATTTGATTTGAATTGATTTGACCTCCAAGCTGTGTAAGGGCTATTTCTTCAAGAAGGAGAGTGATGGGAGTGCTGCATCAGATGACCTGGCCTCCACAATCAACCGACSTCAAACCAAYTGAGATGGTTTGTGATGAGTTGGACCGCAGAGTGAAGGAAAAGCAGCCAACAAGTGCTCGGCATATGTGGGAACTCCTTCAAGACTGTTGGCAAAGCATTCCTCATGAAGCTGGTTGAGAGAATGACAAGAGTGTTCAAAGCTGTCATCAAGGCAAAGGGTGGCTACTTTGAAGAATCTCATATATAAAATATATTTTGATTTAACACTTTTTTTTGTTACTACATGATTCCATATGTGTTATTTCATAGTTTTGATGTCTTCACTACTATTCTACAATGAGTAGGTGTGTCCAAACTTTTGACTGATACAGTTGAAGTTGGAAGTTTACATACACCTTAGCCAAATACAATTAAACTCMGTTTTTCACAATTCCTGCTTGGGGTCATTGTCCATTTGGAAGACCAATTTGCTACCAAGCTTTAAATTCGTGACTATTGTCTTGAGATGTTGCTTCAATATATCCACATAATTTTCCTACCTCATGATGTCATCGATTTTGTGAATTGCACCAGGCCCTCCCTCAGTTTCTTGGCAAATTCTCACATGGAATAGCTTTCATTTCTCAGAACAAGATAGACTGACGAGTTCTGAAGAAAGTCTTTGTATCTGGCCAATTTGAGTCTTTAATCGAACCCACAATGCTGATGCTCCAGATACTCAACTAGTCTAAAGAAGGCCAGTTGTATTGCTTTTTTAAATCAGAACAACAGTTGTCACTGTGCTAGCACAAATGCAAAGGGTTTTCTAATGATCAATAGCCTTTTAAAATTATAAACTTGGATTAGCTAACACAACGTGCCATTGGAACAGGAGGGATGGTTGCTGATAATGGGCCTCTGTACGCATATGTAGATATTCCATAAAGAATATGCCCTTTCCAGCTACAATAGTCATTTACAACAATGTCTACACTGTATTTCTGTATTTTGGTACCTGTATTTCAAGGCCTACCTTCAAACTCAGTGCCTCTTTGCTTGAAATCAAAAAGAAATCAGCAAGACCTCAGAAAAAAATTGTAGACTCCACAAGTCTGGTTCATCCTTGGAGCAATTTCCAATGCCTGAAGCTACCACGTTCATCTGTACAAACAATAATACGCAAGTATAAAACCATGGGACCATGCAGCGTCATACCGCTCAGGAAGGAGACGCGTTCCATCTCCTAGAGATGAACGAACTTTGGTGCGAAAAGTGCAAATCAATCCCAGAACAACAGCAAAGGATTGTGAGATGTTGGAGGAACAGGTACAAAAGTATCTATTTCGACAGTAAAACGAGTCCTACTCGACATAATCTGAGAAGCCGCTCAGCAAGGAAGAAAGCCACTGCTCCAAAAACCACATAAAAAGCCAGACTACGGTTTGACACTGCACATGGGGACAAAGATCGTATTTTTTGTCCTCTGGTCTGATGAAACAAAAATAGAACTGTTTGGCCATAATGACCATCGTTATGTTTGGAGGATAAAGGGGAGGCTTGCAAGTCGAAGAACACCATCCAAACGTGAAGCACGGGGGTGGCAGCATCATGTGTGGGGGTGCTTTGCTGCGGAGGGCCTGGTGCAATTCACAAAATCGATGACATCATGAGGTAGGAAAATTATGTGGATATATTGAAGCAACATCTCAGACATCAGTCAGGAAGTTAAAGATTGGTCGCAAACGGGTCTTCCAAATGGACAATGACCCCAAGCAGGAATTGTGAAAAACGGAGTTTAATTGTATTTGGCTAAGGTGTATGTAAACTTCCAACTTCAACTGTATCGTCAAAAGTTTGGACACACCTACTCATTGTAGAATAGTAGTGAAGACATCAAAACTATGAAATAACACATATGGAATCATGTAGTAACAAAAAAAAGTGTTAAATCAAAATATATTTTATATATGAGATTCTTCAAAGTAGCCACCCTTTGCCTTGATGACAGCTTTGAACACTCTTGTCATTCTCTCAACCAGCTTCATGAGGAATGCTTTGCCAACAGTCTTGAAGGAGTTCCCACATATGCCGAGCACTTGTTGGCTGCTTTTCCTTCACCTGCGGTCCACCTCATCACAAACCATCTCAGTTGGTTTGACGTCGGTTGATTGTGGAGGCCAGGTCATCTGATGCAGCACTCCCATCACTCTCCTTCTTGAAGAAATAGCCCTTACACAGCTTGGAGGTCAAATCAATTCAAATCAAATGTAAAATCTTCTTACATCAGCTGATATCTCAA
Source organism: Salvelinus sp. IW2-2015 (assembly GCF_002910315.2). Classification (NCBI taxonomy): domain Eukaryota; kingdom Metazoa; phylum Chordata; class Actinopteri; order Salmoniformes; family Salmonidae; genus Salvelinus; species Salvelinus sp. IW2-2015. The sequence continues at coordinate 18,023,894 of NC_036871.1, forward strand.
AGTGCTGTACAGAAACCCAGCCTAAACCCCAAACAGTGACTATGCATATATGATGAACAGAGAGTAGCAGTAGCGTAAAAGAGGGGTTGGCGGGTGGCGTGACACAATGCAGATAGCCCGATTAGCCAATGCGCGGGAGCACTGGTTGGTCGGCCAATTGAGGTAGTATGTACATGAATGTATAGTTAAAGGACTATGCATATATGATAAACAGAGAGTAGCAGCAGCGTAAAACGAGGGGTTGGGGGGAGGCACACAATGCAATAGTCCAGGTAGCCATTTGATTACCTGTTCAGGAGTCTTATGGCTTGGGGGTAAGCGGCACTCCGGTACCGCTTGCCGTGCGGCAGTAGAGAGAACAGTCTATGATGGGGTGGATGGGGTCTTTGACTATTTTTAGGGCTTCCTCGTACACCGCCTGGTGTAGAGGTCCTGGATGGCAGGCAGCTTGCCCCAATGACGTACTGGGCCGTATGCACTACCCTCTGTAGTGCCTTGCGGTCAGAGGCCGAGCAATTGCCGTACCAGGCAGTGATGCAACAGTCAGGATGCTCTCGATGTTGCAGCTGTAGAACCTTTTGAGGATCTCAGGACCCATGCCAAATCTTTTTAAGGTCCTGAGGGGGAATAGGCTTTTTGTTGTGCCCTCTTCACGACTGTCTTGGTGTGTTTGGACCATTCTAGTTCGTTGTTGATGTGGACACAAGGAGCTTGAAGCTGCTCACTACATGAGATGGGGGCGGCTCGGTCCCTCTTTTCCTGTAGTCCACAATCATCTCCTTAGTCTTGGCTACGTTGAGGGATAGGTTGTTATTCTGGCCACCATCCGGCCAGGTCTCGACCTTCTCCCTATAGGCTGTCTCGCCTTTGTCGGTGATCAGGCTACCCTGTTGTGTCGTCTGTAAACTTAATGATGGTGTTGGAGTCGTGCCTGGCCATGCAGTCGTGGGTGGAACAGGGAGTACAGGAGGGGACTGAGCCACACACCCCTGGGGAGCTCCAGTGTTGAGGATCAGCATGGCAGATGTGTTACTACCTACCCTCACCTCTGGGGGCGGCCTGTCAGGAAGTCCAGAATCCAGTTGAAGAGGGAGGTGTTTAGTCACAGGATCCTTAGCTTAGTGATGAGCTTTGAGAGTACTATAGTGTTGAACGCTGAGCTGTAGTCAATGAATAACGTTCTCACATAGGTGTTCCTTTCGTCCAGGTGGGAAAGGGCAGTGTGGAGTGCATAGAGATTGCATCATTTATGGATATGTTTGGGCGGTATGGAAATTGGAGTGGGTTAGGGTTCTGGGATATGGTGTTGATGTGAGCATTATCAACCTTTCAAAGCACTTCATGGCCAGGGACGTGAGTGCTACGGGTCTGTAGTCATTTAGGCAGGTTGCCTTTGTGTTCTTGGGCACAGGGACTATGGTGGTCTGCTTGAAACATGTTGGTATTACAGACTCAATCAGGAAATGTTGAAAATGTCAGTGAAGACACTGCCAGTTGGTCAGCAGATGCCCGGAGCACACGTCCTGGTAATCCATCTGGCCCCGCAGCCTTGTGTATGTTGACCTGTTTAAAGGTCTTACTCACGTCGGCTACGGAGAGCGTGATCACACAGGCGTCCGGAACAGCTGATGCTCTCATGCATGCCTCAGTGTTGCTTGCCTCGAAGCGAGCATAGAAGTGATTTTGCTCGTCTGGTTAGGCTCGTGTCACTGGGCAGCTCGCGGCTGTGCTTCCCTTTGTAGTCTGTAATAGTTTGCACTCCACAATGCCATCGGA
>NC_036871.1:18026144-18035320 GCF_002910315.2 Salvelinus sp. IW2-2015
GTCTGATGAAACAAAAATAGAACTGTTGGCCATAATGACCATCGTTATGTTTGGAGGATAAAGGGGAGGCTTGCAAGTCGAAGAACACCATCCCAAACGTGAAGCACGGGGGTGGCAGCATCATGTGTGGGGTGCTTTGCTGCCGATCTGGTACAACGCTGTGTACTATTCCCTTTCACAGAACAGCACCAGCTGGTTCTAACCAGAGTAGAAAGAGGAGTAGGAGTCCCCGGTGCACAATTGAGCAAGAGGACAATTACATTTGAGTGTCTAGTTTGAGAAACAGATGCCTYACAAGTTCTCAACTGGCAGCTTCATTAAATAGTACCTGCAAAACACCAGTCTCAACGACAACAGTGAAGAGGCAACTCCGGGATGCTGGCCTTCTAGGCAAGAGTTCCTCTGTCCAGTGTCTGTGTTCTTTTTCCCATCTTAATCTTTAATTTTTATTGGCTAGTCTGAGAAATGGCTTTTTCTTTGCAACTCTGCCTAGAAGAGTTAAATAAATAAACAAACAAACATATGGTTGGAAATGTGTCCGCGGGCCAACACCCTAGGGTCGCCAGTTACCCATCCCAGAGCTAAGTTCTTCTGAAAATATACATTGATATTGGTCATTTCAGCTTTTGCATAGGCTATTTCACCTTTCAGTGCAATTGTCATTTTAGTTTTGTCGGCCTACACCCTAAGGTTCTATGCAAAATAGGGGGGAGATTACAGTACGCTACATGTTACAGTATGCATTCCACGGGCTTGTGCTTGATAGGATAGCCTTGTTCGAGCTTCAGGTAAATTTACCTGTCATACTGTTTGTGGACGAGTGTCCTGTCAGATTTGAATATATGGTCAACTTTAGTTTGCATGAAGTCTGAATTTGCATATTTTGACAGCTTTGAGGCCTAAGAGCTGATACTAAACACAAGCCCAGGTTTCGTCCTAATAATCTGTCCTTTGATAAAGAAATGTTTGTCTTCTGACCTTTTTTTCCAACCAGTTTCATTTGCTTGTTTGTGTCATGCCAAACCTGGATTACAGTTCAAACTAGTCTTCTTTCAATCCAGCTCACACATGCTTTCAAACTAGTCTTCTCTTCAAAGCTCACAGGTGATTTCGGAAAGAAATGCCTTGTAAATCCTTGAATGGGAGGGCCTAGGACACGTCTTAATATCTTATTGTAGCTCTCCCCAACCTGCCAGAAACATGATGAGCTGGAAAAACAAACAAACCTGTGTTATGCTGTTTCCAGCACTCAGATGGCTTTATCATCATCACAAGTGACTATGGAACAGAAGCTATGTCGAAAAATGGCACCCTGTTCTGCATATAGTGCACTATTGACCACAGCCCTTTGGGCCCTGTATAAAAGTTGTGCAAAGGGGTGCCATTTGGGATGTCGACAGAGACATGTCCAGTATGAGAGAGTTTGTTGTCGTCACATTATTCAACTGGAAAGTATTATGTGGAATATTATCTATAGTGCGTTCGGAAAGTATTCAGACCCCTTGACTTTTTCCACATTTTGCTACGTTACAGCCTTATTCTAAAATGGATTAAAAAAAAGGTTTTAAATCCTCATCAATCTACACACAGTAYCCCATAATGACAAAGCGAAAAACCATCAACCCCGACCAACCATCCTCCTTTCGTTTTTTGCCTTAAGTAACCTTCTGTCWTATGTAACCATGCTAAACGTAACATATCATACTAATTTGAATGTCCAGGATTTACTTTTCCTATGTTACGTTTAGTCTAAGAGACCAGGTTGCCTACTCAATCTTAATCGGCTCCTTAGTTGCTGGACCGCCACTAGGCACAGATGGTATGTGGTTTTGTAGGCTTTCCAATGTGTACAGTGCCTTCAGAAAGTATGGATTAAATAACAAAAAATCCTCAGCAATCTACATRAAATACCCAATAATGATAAAGCAAAAACAGGTTTTTAGAAATGTTTGCAAATTTATTAAAAATAAAAAACTGAAATACCTTATTTATATATGTATTCAGACCCTTTGCTATGAGACTCGAAATTGAGCTCAGGTGCATCCTGTTTCCATTGATCATCCTTGAGATGTTTCTATGACTTGATTGGAATCCACCTGTGGTAAATTCAATTGATTGGACAGGATTTGGACATGAAAGACACACACCTGTCTCTATATAAGGTCCCACAGTTGACACTGCATGTCAGAGCAAAAACCAAGCCATGAGGTCAAAGGAATTGTCCGTAGAGCTCCAACACAGGATTGTGTTGAGGCACAGATCTGGAAGGGTACCAAAGAGTTTCTGCAGCATTGAAGGTCCCCAAGAACACAGTGGCCTCCATTTTTAAATGGAAGAAGTTTGGAACCACCAAGACTCTTCCTAGAGCTGGCCGCATAGCCAAACTGAGCAATCGGGGAGAAGGGCCTTGGTCAGGGAGGTGACCAAGAACCCGATGGTCACTGACAGCTCCAGAGTTCCTCTGTGGAGATGCAGAACCTTCCAGAAGGACAACCATCTCTGCAGCACTCCACCAATCAGGCCTTTATGGTAGAGTGGCCAGACGGCAGCCACTCCTCAAAAAAAGGACATGACAGCCCGCTTGGAGTTTCCAAAAGGACCTAAAGGACTCTCAGACCATGAGAAACAATATTCTCAGGTCTTATGAAACCAAGATTAAACTCTTTGGCCTGAACGCCAAGCGTCACGTCTGAGGAAACCAGGCATCATCCCTACGGTGAAGCATGGTGGCGGCAGCATCATGCTGTGGGGATGTTTTTCAGTGGCAGTTACTGGGAGACTAGTCATGATCGAGGAAAGATGAACAGAGCAAAGTACAGAGAGATTGTTGATGAAAACCTGCTCCAGAGTACTCAGGACCTCACTGGGGCAAAGGTTCACCTTCCAACAGGACAACAACCCTAAGCACACAGCCAAGACAACGCAGGAGTGGGCTTCAGGAGATAGTCCTGAATGTCCTTGAGTGGCCTAGTGTAACGGATGTGAAATGGCTAGCTAGTTAGGGTACGCGCTACTAGCGTTTCAATCAGTTACGTCACTTGCTCTGAAACCTAGAAGTAGTGTTGCCCCTCTGCAAGGGCCGTGGCCTTGTGGAGCGATGGGTAACGATGCTTCTTGGGCGACCGTGTGTGTTGTGCAGAGGGTCCCTGGTTCGCGCCCGTGTCGGGGTGAGGGACAACGTAAAGTTATACTGTTACATTGATGCTGTTGACCCGGATCACTGGCTGCGGAAAAGGAGGAGGTTGAAAGGGGGTGAGTGTAACGGATGTGAAATGGCAGCTAGTTAGCGGGTACGCGCTACTAGCGTTTCAATCAGTTACGTCACTTGCTTGAGAACCTAGAAGTAGTGTTGGCCGCGGCTTTTGTGGAGCGATGGGTAACGACGCTTCGTGGGTGTCAGTTGTTGATGTGTGCAGAGGGTCCCTGGTTCGCGCCCGAGGTCGGGGCGAGGGGACGTACTAAAGTTATACTGTTACACTAGCCAGAGGCCGGACTTGAACCCGATCTAACACCTCTGRAGAGACCTGAAAATAGCTGTGCAGCAACGCTCCCCATCCAACCTGACAGCGCTTGAGAGGATCTGCAGAGAAGAATGGGACAAACTTCCCAAATAAATCAAATAAAATGTTATTGGTCACATACACATTTTAGCGTCATAGCCAAGACTCAAGGCTGTAATCGCTGCCAAAGGTGCTTCAACAAAGTACTTAGTAAAGTGTCTGAATACTTATGKAAATGTCATATTTCAGTTTATTTTTAATACATTTGCAAAAATGTCAAAAAACWGTTTTTGCTTTGTCATAAYATTTCAGTTTATTTTTAAAACATTTGCAAAAATGTCTAMACTTTTTGCTTTAGATTTTGCTTTGTTATTATGGGGAATTGTTAGAATAAGGCTGTAACGTAACAATGTGGAAAAAGWCAAGGGGTCTAAATATTTTCTGAATCCGCTGTATCTCTTAAATGGATTATCTATGAAAGAGCTTATTTTACACAGTCGCTCTGCATGCACCTGTTTTTGTAGGACACTGCACATTTARTTTTTATATTCCCATTTCCACCAAATGGAAAAGGAGGAAGTTAACTCTACAACTGACATTTGGTTGATATTTAGGCCTGCTTTCAAATGTCTGCAATCTTTTTTAATAAAARAATTCTAGTAACTAACCTTTTGAAATATGTCATGTTTAACACTGAGGTCTGATGTTTGTCATTTTAATATTTTCTAGGAGTAGGCATTTATCGTAGAGAAATCGAAACTGTCTTCACCACTAGTGTATTAGTGGCCCCTCAATGACACTGAAGTCGAGGGAATAATCAGGAAACATCCCAAGTGTCCTGTTAGCTAGATTTTAGAGTGGAATTATTTGCGTAGCTGTCCTTGCAGGAACTCTGTTGATGCATGGAGGATGACAATTTCCMAAGCCGTGTGTGTTGAGTTCACAAGACTTCCTGTGCCATTGGTTTGAGGCCCTTGCCTGATGATGGTGTGTGATGGTGGTCTATTTCTGGTCCCCGTTCACCACACTTATCAGCTGTGATGTCGACGTATGTTGAGGGTCTAATTCGGGCTGTGCGCTGCCTGAGTATGAGGGCATACCTAACCYCTTTTGGGACAGCATTTATTCAAGGCTACAGACCCAGAGCGTCTCAGAGAAACTTTTCCCTTTGTCTCTCTTCCTACAACAATCTGCCAGMCTGACTTGTATTGTGTAAGATTGTAACTTATGTTAATGGTATAACTGAATATTTCTCTAAGTTTATGTAGCGAAAGGAGCCACATTGTTCTGATGACGTTAAGTGCATAGTAGAACAGAGACTTGGGAACGTCAGTGATCTCATTCCCCTCATGTTTAATTTGGGCTTATTATCAGAGATCATTTCTCATAGTATAAACCTTTTGTCTTCATCTTGGCAGCAGAACCCACGTTTTTACATTGTAGGACTCGTGTTGCTGTGGCAAACTCAAATATATGTACCTTAAGTGCAGGGAAAGAACACTGGTATGATCCTCTGCTGGGAGGTCCAATGGGAATTGTACCGATCTGGTCCTTGGTTGTGATTCTAAYAAGGGGGATTTCCTAGAAGGTAGGTCATTTGACCCCAGCACACAGTCCGTTTGGACTACTAGGTATCACTGCCTTTTTATCAACACAGTTGATTTGACTAAAAGGATATCTCTGTCAGTGTGTGTCCCATGTTTCATATTGACAATTCATATGTACTGTATGCCAACTCCCCAAACCGCCATGCCTTTAGCAAGGAACACATACTGTTGAAGCCAGGCTATGCAGTCATCTCCTTCTGACCTTTTTGGTTTCWCAAACCCCTACGTCATGAATAACGTGACATTGAGGTGTAGTAATGTTGGTACACCTTGTCCCCTCTACCCCCCCTTCTCTGTGTCAGAGTGTTTATGATGGTGTTTGGCCGTTGCCACAGTGCAACACCATCCGTCCATATGGGGCTGAAGGGAGAGAGCGTGGTGTGTGCCCCTCACACCAGCCCTTCGGTCGACTGGCAGTCAGTCAGCCAGTCCAGTCCAGCCAGTCAGTCTGTCAGGCAGTCCCAGGAGTGTTAGGACTGGGCAGTCAGTCAGGTGATAGGTAGCTAGCGCTGGAGCTAAGACAGCTGCACAAGGCTCTGCTTACTCTCTGTCCGTCCCCTCCTGCCTGCCTGTGCCTTGAGCTGTCCTTCGTCTGCCTGTCTGCTAATATTTATCCGGGCTGGACCCACGACACAGAAACACGCATGTACATCCAGGGAGAGGGAGTATGATCCTCAGCCACACGGTCCAATGGGAATTGTACTGATCTGGTCCTTAGTTATGATTCTAACAAGGTGGATTTCCCACAAGGTAGGTCCTCTGACACTAGCAGACAGTCAGTTTGGACTACTAGGTAAACTGCCTCTTTATCAACACTGAGTTGATTTGACTTTGAAAAGGATATCTCTAGCGCAGACAGATGACTGTGTGTCTGTTTACTGCCTTACTAGGAAAGGAGGTGTGGTGAGTTACTATGAGCTCACATTGTGATGGTGTGTACAGTATGTCTGCTATTTTCAGGGACTGATAGTTTGAAGGTGTTTTTATTTTGACTGGTTTCATCAGGGACAGTTAAGACTTGGTAATGATACAGCATAAGCAGAATACCACATTGGATTGAAGTAAAATATTGTTATGAGTAGTTTTTGTTGTTTATTGTTTAGGACACCAGTGGGGACCTGTTCAGGTTCCATCATTTGAGTCTTTAATGATAAAAGCTCTGTCCAAAATCATTGAGGCGTCTTTGGGTGGTGGGAAAGTGAGTGAGTGGTGACATTGGAGTGGTTCTCTTTGCTCAATGTGGTTTGTGTGATTTTCCCAGCGGCCAATACTGAAACCCATCCTGTTGCTGCTAATTAGACAGCATTCTCTGGGTGAGCAATTTCCCACAGGCCAGCTGTGTTTAGCTTCATTAGCTGAAACTGAGCTTGGGCAAGGGTTTGGACAACAGTACTGGGAATCTTTCACAGATCCCTTTAAATACCATTAACTACGTACTTTACCAAGAAGAGGCACATTTAATTGTGAGTTTGTATTGAGAGTTTGACTACCATCTTAATTATAGGTCAAAGTTAAAGACAGGGATTTTTGTGTATGTAAGAAGTGGTAGTTATAGTTGTTGTAGTAGGGTAAATCCATATGAATTCAATTACTTTTTGACAGCATCCTTTTGATTTAAACAAACATTTCCATGCATGTTTGCCCATGGAAGAAGTGGTCAGAAAGTAACTTTTGGACCTGAACGCCAAAACATTCAGGAGATAAAGGTGCTCAAAGTTGACCCATTTTGCATACCAARTTGCAGTGGTCTGAAGGGATAGGTCCATTCTATGGATTATATTTCTATGATTGAAATKACACCCACCCTGTTTTCAAGAGCATGTTATGTCTCAACTGATGGTGGGCACAAAACGAAAACCTCAGATTATATAAAATAGGGTCTAAGCTACAATTTATGAGAATATGAAAAATGGGACTTTACGYATTTTTTGATAATTGACAATTAAGCTTAATAAATGACATAAATTGTATAAGAACAGTTTGACAACCCTGTTTGTAAGCGTTTAAATTATATCAATCTCWACCGTTTCTATTTTCCAGTGATGAAGACATGGATGTCTCGTGGTATGGTGGGSTATGCAAAATGGGTCAACTTTAAACACCTTTATCTCTTGAATGTTTTGGYAAACTCACTTTCTGACCACTTCTTCCATGGGAAATCAAATATGGAAAGTTTTGTTTAAATCAAAAGGGATGCTGTGAAGGTGTTATTGAATTCAAATGGATTTAYCATATTGTAATATTAGTAGCAGAAGTAGTAGTTGGTTTATAGGTTTATTGATTTAGCAGTAGAGTAGAATCATAAACATATCATCCATTTCMCAAGACATAACATATACTGCACATAGTGTACATTGCACAGTTATTTTTTGGCTTATTTTATTGGTGGCTTAMAATATGAGGTCTTGATAGCAGAGGCCATGTGTAGCTTGTCTTAGGAGTTTTRTGATGGATAACTGAATTGGGACAACAGAGTTTAAATAAAATATCTGARTGTAATGTTGAGTTGGAAGAAATTATGGGTAACAAGGAATACCATTGCATTTCTGTTCATTCACCAAACTTGCTGGGTTTTCACAACACTGTACCACTGTGTGATGTTTTAAAGGATGTTCAATACCAAATGTCTGATTTAATTTTGACAACCATGGAATCAATCACAATGACGTACTGAGATTTACTGAATTATGAAGCCAGTCCACTTGCATTGAAGATTGCATTGAGAGCAATCGTCTGAGCAGAAAATATTTTACTCCTACTCTTATGGGTAAAAATAAAAGCTATGCATGAAGCCTCTTTGGTCATAAGAGTCCCACCTAGTCGACAGATATTTAGGAGACCTCATGGGGTGTCCTAACCAGTTAAGAGTTAACAGCGAATGTCTTGATAATAGAAAAAGGCAGTGTGTCAGTGGTTACTGTGTCACATGCAGTTGCTTTAGAATTGTTGAAAGAATGTTTTGATATTTATATTTGATCAATCCTACATGCTTTTGAAAATGATTTCACACAAGCCCTATTTCACATGATATGCCTAAATACTTATAACCACATATGGTAATAAATCATGTCATTTTTCTTTCAATTATTTAATTAACYGACATGTTATTTCATTCACAAGTGAACATACGTTATGCCTTTGGAGCGCAATAACAGGTTGTTAAAAAATATGCCTAGAAGTTGGGCAATTAAAAGCGTCKAGGGCCAATGTTAACTTTGTGTTGAATTAAAATTATASACCCTTCAAATGTKTTATGCAACATTATCGTCAAGTTTTTGGATGCCAAACTGTGCCAAAGCGTTGTTAAATGGTAGTGACGAGTGTGTTGATTTAACGGTAATATTATAGGACCTTTTCTGAGATGGTTTGTGGATACGGGCCCAGAATCGTGAGCACCAGTCATGTGTTGACTTGTGAATGTAGCATTGAATGTCAAGCATTTTAACAGGAGCGAGTGGCATGAGGGATGGAGGCATATGTCCGTCCCAGCCTGACAGACGCCACAGTGTTTGGAGTGCAGCGAGGCAAGCCGGTAGTGACGCACGCTGGGCCTGACACAGCCCACATAGCGCCATGTGAAGGGAGATGCCAGTTGCTTGTCTGGATAGCTTGTGTGAAGCACATATGGGCATGGCAAGGTTGGTTGTCTAACAGCCCCCGTCCCTGTGAGAGCCTGATATACCCCGGCTCTGGCTGCCATAAACAGAACTGATTTGTGTGAACACTGGCGTTGTTGGTGTAAACACTGGCGCCTTCAAACCAAGGTTTTTATATACTGCTTTGTCTGTTTAGTTCATATTAGATTAGCTTTTTTAAACAAAAGCCTAGGCTGTATGTAATGTAGTAGTATTGTGTCTGCTGTCGCATAAACTTCTACAAACCCTGCTGTTTGTGCAATTGCCAGTATCTGGCTTGAATTGAGGATGATAAACTAGAGATAGGTGAGTCGGACATCGACGTCTCGCTCCCAGACAAATTAAACAACTTCTTTGCGCGCTTTGAGGACAATACAGTGCCACCGACACGGCCCGCTACAAAAGACTGTGCGCTCTACTGCAACGCGGCTGAA
>NC_036871.1:18039872-18045000 GCF_002910315.2 Salvelinus sp. IW2-2015
ACAGTTGTAAGAGTATTAACAGCCGGATGTCTGATAATAGAAAAAGGCATGTGTCTAGTGGTTACTGTGTCACATGCAGTTGCTTTAGAATTGTTGAAAGAATGTTTTGATATTATATATTGATCAATCCATATATAATCTCGACTACATGCTTTTGAAAATGATTTCACACACAGCCTATTTCACATGATAGCCTAAATATTAAACCACATATGGTAAAAATCATGTCATTTTTCTTTCAATTATTAATTAACTGACATGTTTATTTCATCACAGTGAACATACGTATGCCTTTGGAGCGCAATAACAGGTTTGTTAAAAAATATGCCTAGAAGTTGGGCAATTAAAAGCGTGCTAGGGCCAATTTAACTTTGTGTTGAATTAAAATTATAGACCCTTCAAATGTGTATGCAACATTATCGTCAAGTTTTTGATGCCAAACTGTGCCAAAGCGTTGTTAAATGCTAGTGAGAGTGTGTTGATTTAACGGTAATATATAGACCTTTTCTGAGATGGTTTGTGGATACGGGCCCAGAATCGTGAGCACCAGTCATGTGTTGACTTGTGAATGTAGCATTGAATGTCAAGCATTTTAACAGGAGCGAGTGGCATGAGGGATGGAGGCATATGTCCGTCCAAGCCTGACAACGCCACAGTGTTTGGAGTGCAGCGAGGCAAGCCGGTAGTGACCGCACGCTGGGCCTGACACAGCCCACATAGCGCCATGAAGGGAGATGCCAGTTGCTTGTCTGGATAGCTTGTGTGAAGCACATATGGGCATGGCAAGGTTGGTGTCTAACAGCCCCGTCCCTGTGAGAGCCTGATATACCCCGGCTCTGGCTGCATACAACAGTAAGCTGTATTCGACTGTTTGTGTGAAACTGGCGTTGTTGGTGTAAACTGGCGCCTTCAAACCAAGGTTTTATATACTGCTTTGTCTGTTTAGTTCATATTAGATTAGCTTTTTTAAACAAAAGCCTAGGCTGTATGTAATGTAGTAGTATTGTGTCTGCCTCATAACTACAACCCTGCTGTTTGTGCAATTGCCAGTATCTGGCTTGAATTGAGGATGATAAACTAGAGATAGGATGAGTCGGACATCGACGTCTCGCTCCCAGACAAATTAAACAACTTCTTTGCGCGCTTTGAGGACAATACAGTGCCACCGACACGGCCCGCTACCAAAGACTGTGGGCTCTACTGCAACGCGGCTGACGTGAGTAAAACATTTAAACGTGCTGGCCCAGATGGCATCCCTAGCCGCGTCCTCAGAGCATGCGCAGACCAGCTGGCTGGTGCGTTATGGACATATTCAAATATCCCTATTCCAGTCTGCTGTCCCCACATGCTTCAAGATGGCCACCTGTTGTTCCTGTTCCCAAGAAAGCTAAGGTAACTAAACTAAATGACTAAAAACAACAAAACCAACAAACGAACGAAATGTGAAGCTATACGACTAGTGCAGACAGGCAACTAAACATAGACAAGATCACACAACACAAACAAGGAAAWTGGCTACCTAAATATGATCCCCAATCAGAGACAAYGATAAACAACTGTCTCTGATTGGGAACCATATCAGGCCAACATAAACATACAATACACCTAGATGACAACACCTCTAGACATACAAAAACCCTAGACATACAAAACTAGCGTGCCCAAAACTAGCGTGCCCACCCCTGACCTAACCAAAATATWAAGAAAAACAGAGATATCTAAGGTCAGGACATGACATGAAGTGCTTTGAGAGAATAGTCAAGGATCATATCACCTCCACCCTATCTGATACCCTGGACCCACTCCAATTTGCTTACCGCCCCAATAGGTCCACAGACGATGCAATCGTTGTAACACTGCACACTGCCCTATCCCATCTGGACAGGAGGAATAACTATGTAAGAATGCTGTTCATTGACTACAGCTCAGCATTTAACACCATAGTACCCTCCAAACTCATCATTAAGCTTGAGACCCTGGGTCTCGACACGGCCCTGTGYAACTGGGTCCTGGACTTCCTGACAGGCCACTCCCAGGTGGYGAAGGTAGGAAACAACATCTCCACCCCGCTGATCCTCAACACTGGGGCCYCACAAGGGTGCGTTCTCAGCCCTCTCCTGTACTCCYTGTTCACCCATGACTGCGTGGCCATGCACGCCTCCAACTCAATCATCAAGTTTGCAGATGACACTACAGTAGTAGGCTTGATTACCAACAACGACAAGACAGCCTACAGGGAGGAGGTGAACCAGAGAGAATCATGTTATGTGACTAATAAAATTGGATTTGTTTGATTTATTTATATAAGGTAGTCGTTGTGAATTTGTTAGATTACTTTGTGAGATATTACTGCAATGTCGGAACTAGAAGCACAGCATTTAGCTACACTCGCATTAGCATCTGCTAACCATGTGCATGTGACAAATAATTTGATTTGATTTGACACTGATTCAGCCCCATACAGTATGATGGAATAGATTACTTTCACTCTGTACTACTTCATATTCTTTTACAGTCCAATCTGTGTCAGCATACTATATCATTAGCTGCCACATAAACACAATAGGATAACACTCTGCTAACAGACACAGGGAGCAGCCAGTATTAACAATAACACTGTCAAACTTTGGCAAGGCTCTCTTTCTCAAAGATAATCAAGCGGAATAGACGTGCTTTGATGTGTCAACAAAATCTTTGGCACGTTTTCTTGTCTCATAGTTCATACAACTGACTGTTTAACCTTTACACTGCTACCCGTATACGGGTTTAAAATGGCAGATTTGGTACTATGGGAATGTAGTGGCTGTACAGTAACATGTATATGGGTTACTGACTGTATGGGTTTTGACTGACATCCGTTCTGATTTGCCCCCATGCCTCCTTAATTTGACAACTTTTACTAATATTTTGTGTCTGAATGAGGGAAATGCTATAATTAAGATCACTATGTATTTTGTAAGATGAGACGTTGAGGTTTGAATACCGCTTTGATGCAGCAAGCAAGCCAAACATCCATGAGTCAAAATGTGCACTTCACATTTCATATCATAAAACTCATGTCATATACAGTGTAACGTTTATGATCACTATGTGTGACGTACAGTTACAAGATGACATGGCGTCATAGATACCATGGGTTGTTGTGAAGAAAATTTGCCGCGGCACAACTGAATGCACTCATGACCCTTTCTATGCACACCATAATTATGATCTGTTTATCAGAATTGCCTTTTGAAAGCCTAACACTGTAAGATTGTATTTTATAACTTAACTAGTCATGTTAGCAATAGAACAAGCTTTCAATTCATGCCCACCTGACACAGATTCAATTTATAATGGGCTGCTTTTGGATTGCATGAAAAACAGTAGTTGTGTGATGGCGAGGATGCAGGGTTGTGCTCCAAAGGAAGCAACTACAAATGTGCTTGCGCTAGTTCATCAATGTCACAGCCAGGAGAGCTAAACAAATAATTGTGTGTGTGTGTGTGGGTGTGTGTGTGTGTGTGTGTGTGTGTGTGTGTGTTGGTGTGGTGTGTGTGTGTGTGTGTGTGTGTGTGTGTGTGTGTGTGTGTGTGGTGTGTGTGGGTGTGTGTGTGTAAAAGTGCATATGTGCCATGTAAAAAAGCTAATGTTTAAGTTCCTTGCTCAGAACATATGAAAGCTGGTAGTTCAATATTCCAAGTTCTTCAATATTCCCAGTTAAGATGTTTTAGGTTGTAGTTATTATAGGAATTATGACGCGTCGACTATTTCTCTCTATACCATTTGTATTTCATATACCTTTGACTATTGGATGTTCTTATAGGCACTTTAGTATTGTCAGCCTAATCTCGGGAGCTGATAGCTTGAAGTCATAAACAGCGCTGTGAATCAGGCATTGCTAAGATTGCTGGCAAATGTAATAAAGTGCTGTTTGAATGAATGCTTACAAGCATGCTGCTGCCTACCACCGCTCAGTCAGACTGCTCTATCAAATATCAAATCATAGACTTAATTATAATATAATAAATACAGAAATACGAGCCTTTGGTCACTAATATGGTCAAATCCAGAAACTATCATTTCGAAAACAAATGTTTATTCTTTCAGTGAATACGGAACCGTTCTTATTTTATCAAACAGGTGGCAACCCTAAGTCTAGATGTTACTGTTACATTGCACAACCTTCAATGTATCTCATAATTATGTAAAATTTGGGCAAAACGGTCACACAGTTCGCAATGAGCCAGGCGACCAAACTGTTGCATTACCTTGACTCTGCTTGCACTGAACGCAAGAGAAGTGATACAATTTCCAGAGTTAATTTTGCCTGCTAACATGAATTTCTTTTAACTAAATATGCAGGTTAAAAAAATATACTTCTGTGTATTGATTTTAAGAAAGGCATTGATGTTTATGGTTAGGTACATTTGTGCAACGATTGTGCTTTTTTTGCGAATGCGCTTTTGTTAAACACCCCCGTTTGATGAAGTTGAAGTAGGCTGTGATTCGATGATAAATTAACAGGCACCGCATTGATTGTATGCAACGCAGGACAAGCTAGTTAACCTAGTAATATCATCAACCATGTGCTGTTAACTAGTGATAACTAGGGATTATGTGAAGATTGTTTTTTATAAGATAAATTTAATGCTAGCTAGCAACTTACCTTGGTCCTTGCAGCCACAAAGTCCTTTTGACGCTGCACTCACGTACAAGGTGGTCAGCCTGCTACGCAGTTTCCTCGTGGATTGCAATGTAATCGGCCATAATCGGCATCCAAAAAGGCAGATTACCGATTGTTATGAAAACTTGAAATCGCCCTAGTTAATCAGCCATGCCGATCAATCGGTCGACCTCTAATATATATGTACACACACACACACACACCAACACACCACACACACACACACACACACACACACACACACCACACACACACCACACCACACAACACACACACACACCACACACACACACACACACACAGTGCCTTCGGAAAGTATTCAGACCCTTCGACTTTCTCAGCATTTTGTTACGTTACAGCCTTATTATAAAATGTATTAAATACATGTTTTTCCTCATCAATCTCACACAGTAACTCATAATGACAAAGCAAAAACAAGTTTTTGAATGTTAGAAAATGTAA
>NC_036871.1:18048371-18063766 GCF_002910315.2 Salvelinus sp. IW2-2015
TTAAAAGTAAAACTGAAATACCTTATTTACATAAGTATTCAGACCCTTTTCTATGACACTTGAAATTGAGCTCAGGTGCATCCTGTTTCCATTGATCATACTTGAGATGTTTCTACAACTTGATTGGTCCACCTGTGGTAAATTCAATTGATTGGACATGATTTGGAAAGGAACACACCAGTCTATATAAGGTCCCGCAGTTGACAGTGCCTGTCAGAGCAACAACCAAGCCATGAGGTCGAAGGAATTGTCCATAGAGCTCCGAGACAGGATTGTGTCGAGGCACAGATCTGGGGAAGGGTACCAAAAACGTGTTGCAGCATTGAAGGTCCCCAAGAACACAGTGGCCTCCATTATTCTTAAATGGAATAAGTTTGGATCCACCAAGACTCTTCCTAGAGCTGGCTGCCCGGCCAAACTGAGCAATCGGGGAAGAAGGGCCTTGGTCAGGGAGGTGACAAAGAATGCGATGGTCACTCTGACAAAGCTCTAGAGTTCTTCTGTGGAGATGGGAGAACCTTCCAGAAGGACAACCATCTCTGCAGCACTTCACCAATCAGGCCTTCATAGTCAAAAGGCACCTAAAGGACTCTGACCATGAGAAACAATATTCTCAGGTCTGATGAAAACAAGATTGAAGTCTTTGGCCTGAATGTCAAGCGTCATGTCTGRAGGAAACCTGGCACCATCCCATGGTGGTGGCAAAATCATACATTGGGSATGTTTTTCAGTGGCAGGGACTGGGAGACTAGTCAGGATTAAGGGAAAGATGAACGGAGCAAAGTACAGATAAATCCTTGATGAAAACCTGCTCCAGAGCGCTCAGGACCTCAGTCTGGGGCGAAGGTTCATCYTCCAACAGGACAACAACYCTAAGCACACAGCCAAGACAATGCAGGAGTGKCTTCGGGAAAGTCTCAATGTCCTTGAGTGGCCCAGCCAGAGCCCGATCGAACATCTCTGGAGAGACCTGAAAATAGCTGTGCATTGACACTCTCCATCTAACCTCGCGGAGCTTGAGAGGATCTGCAGAGAAGAATGAGAGAAACTCCCCAAATACAGGTGTGCCAAGCTTGTAGTGTCATAGCCAAGACGACTGGAGGCTGTAATCGCTGCCAAAGGTGCTTCAACAAAGTACTGAGTAAAGGCTCTGAATACTTATTGTAAATAAGGTATTTCAGTTTTTATGTTTTGCACAAAATTCAAGAAACAGTTTTTGCTTTGTCATCCTGGGGTATTGTGTGTAGATTGATGAAGGAAAAAAAACAATTTAATCAATTTTAGAGTAAGGCTGTAACGTAACAAAATGTGGAAAAGGTCAAGGGGTCTGAATTCTTTCCAAATACACTCTGTGTGTGTGATTGTCTTGTGTGTGTAGTGCATGTGATGTGTTACACGTACGTACATACATACATACATACATACATACATACATACATACATACATACATACATACATACATACATACATACATACATACATACAGTACCAGTCAAAAGTTTGGACACACCTACTCATTCAAGGGTTTTTCTTTWGTTTCACTATTTTCTACAATGAAGAATAATAGTGAAGACATCAAAACTATGAAATAACACATATGGAATCATGTAGTAATTCAAAAAGTGTTCAACAAATCAAAATATATTTWATATTTGATGACAGCTTTGCACACTCTTGGCATTCTCTCAACCAGCTTCATGAGGTACTTTTCAATTAACAGGTGTGCCTTGTTGAAAGTTAATTTGTGGATTTTCTTTCCTTAATGTGTTTGAGACAATCAGTTGTGTTGTGACAAGGTAGGGGGTGGTATACAGAAGATAGCCCTATTTGGTAAAATATAGTTGAAGACTTTTCTTTGTGTCATAAAAATGTATTTAAATTGCTTAGGAACTTAGCACACTCCAACCCTTATCTTGCACCTACCCCACATTTTCCATGAGTAGTCTTATCGTGTTACTGAATGTATCCAGAGTATTCTCAGATTTCGTTATCAACAAAGTACAGTAAATGTAAAATGCACATAAAATCAACAGTTTAATGTTTGGATTCAGTCTTGTGTCAGTTGAACTGTTGTGTTCTCACCTTTTGATCTAATAATTTCCCCATTATCTCCAAACTGTTGCCTTTTAATTRCTACCATGGTTATGCATATACTTTTCATACTTTCAATTTAGCCCTATCCATATAGGCCAATTCCCACGAGTAATAACTATTGAGAAATAACAAATGAAAGTTGGGAAATGCGATKTTGGCCTTATCCAGGCCTTCTTTAAGACACTACAATGATGAGTCTGTAGATGCTACAAAACCAGTCTTTGGTGTCATTTGAAACTTACTGTGTGCTCTGAACTGTAAGTACTGTTTAGATAAAGAATACAATTTCTGTACATTAATTTATGGATACTAAAAAATATATGTAAATATCTTTAAAGTACCCTTTTGGATTTTGTTCATTTTTCTACATATTTTTTAAACAATGTACTCTACACGCAATGTTCCCTCTWAGCTGCACACCGGCTCCCCCGGGACTGCTGCRCAGAAGAAATATCAGCCGCTCTGCACAAGATTGAACTTCACTCAACCTTCTAAATTTCCCCTTTAGTTAACACTAACAACGTTTCCTTCTACTGTGGGAATTGCCAATATTAGCCACTTTCAATAAAACATACAGAAACAAAATTAACTATGCAAGACTTAGTATGCAAGGGATTTTCTTGTAGGCTGAACGCACCGGAGAGGGATTCTATTGCATTGACAGGCATGATTCTACAGACCAGGGCGGCATAACCAATCAGAGCTGCAGTATCTCTATATGCAAATAGACCATTGCCATACAGTATATGGATCTGTGCCATTCCTTTGAACTGGACTGTGTTTAMAGCATGAGTGGTCGCAAGTAGATGCGCTTGTTTTGAGATCTGCATGTAGCCACGTGTGCACATTTGTTTATATTCTTTGCTAGTAAGTGAGTTAGTAGCCCAGTTATAGATCATTTTTAGTCATAAATGGGGGAGTGGTTGCTTCCGAACAGAGCACTTAACGTGTGCATTTCTAGCCATCTTTAAAAAGCGAGTCAGGTAAAGAAATGCTTTTCTGTCTTAAAGGGGCAGTGTTGTATTTTGAGACAGGCTTGAATAAGCTAAGTAGCCAATAGGCAGAGGGTAGCATAGTTTGTCTGATTCACTGTAATAATGGTATGGGAATAATAATAATAACTTTCTTTTGTAAAGTGGTTTCTTTCATCAAACAACAAATCTTCAGTCACTTCCTTGTCTAAAAGACAAGTGGATGAACAGGTTGTCAAGCCCTGCATATTTTTTCCAAAAGTCTCACGGAATCGAGGCCTACATTGAACACCACACATTGGCTGCTACCGTAGGCTGAATGATTGAACAGCTATTTCCATGTTAAAATGTTATGGGAKGCATTTTCTCCATTGTTTATGTTAGGGCACTCTGATAGGCCTACATTATGATYCAATAGCCACAGTAGTCTACTTGGCCACGGTTATAACTGTAACTTAAWGCGGGTACAGTCTGTGTTCACAAAAAACGCACGCCAGAAGTTGCACAGAATTTTTACAACCTTCACGTTTGCATTCAGCAGACTTGAATTGTTCTCAGTGCTGAAAAAAATTAGGGAACATTGTCTACAAGTACCACACATTTCAGGTCTTGTAATCTAAACTCAGTGCAAAGTCACATGCAAGACTATAAGTACAGCCCTAGCGCTTATGCGGCTAGGGCTTGGCTGATGGAGGAATATCAATTATGCAAATATGTTGAGCAGATTGACRTCATAGTTCGAATTTTATGCCATCTGGGGACACCCCGGTGAGCTGAGAGAGCATTTGCATCAGAGGGCGAGGGGAAGAGCAGAAAAAGAGAGGAAGGGAGGGGGAGGAGCATAAATAAATACTGTTAGAAGTTTTGTCAAATGTTGTAGTTTTTGTTGTTTATTGTTTAGGACACCAGTGGGGACCTGTTCAGGTTCCATCATTTGAGTCTTTAATGATAAAAGCTCTGTCCAAAATCATTGAGGCATCTTTGGGTGGTGGGAAAGTGAGTGAGTGAGTGGTGACATTTGAGTGGTTCGCTTTGCTCCATGTGGTTTGTGATTTCCCAGCGGCCAATACTGAAACCCATCCTGTTGCTGCTAATTAGACAGCATTCTCTGGGTGAGCAATTTCCCACAGGCCAGCTGTGTTTTAGCTTCATTAGCTGAAACTGAGCTTGGKCAAGGGTTTGGACAACAGCACTGGGAATCTATCTCAGATCCCTTTAAATCCCATGATCTACTTTACCAAGAAGATGCACATTTAATTGAGAGTTTGTCTTGAGAGTTTGACGAGATGGATTACTGTATTGGGACAACACAGAGTTGAAATAAAATATCTGAATGTTTTGTTGAGTTGGAAGAAATAGTAACAAGGAATAACAGTGCATTTCTGTTCATTTACCAAACTTGCTGKTTTTTGGAAGAAACTGTGTGCTCCAGGGTCCTCTCTCTCGCTGCAGGGAGCTCTGCATGACCCCTGAAGTGTAAAGAATGACTGGGTCCTGCAGAGGGCTTTAATGTCCTCCACTGTCACATGGCTACAGCTGCATGTGACACAGCAGAAGGGCACCCCTCACCTCCCCTGACTGTTACAGTAGAAGTGCCGCAGAGCAGTCACTAGGGGAGGAGAGGCGGTTCGTTCAATGTTTCTGTTTTTACTGCGTATTATGTTACCAACTCTGTGAAATGTGCGTCGTAAATGCTTTTGTAAGACCACCCACTGTAGACGTCTGAATGCGAAATTCTTCACACGATTCTACATGTAAAATCGGTGCGCACTCGGCCAGCACACTCTATTGGTGTGTCTGAGGCCTTAATGATCCCTTCCTTGTGTCCTTGCAGAGACGAGGGGCGATCTCTTATGACAGTGAGAATCAAACAGCTCTCTACATTCGGATGCTCGGTACGTATGGTATGATATTCACTTGATTTTTCTCAATCCATATATATTGAAACATATCGTATGGCCATTTTCACCACCCATATGAATATTGATGATTTAAGTAATGTTTTGATGCATGTTTGTTAATTAGTAGATAAGCAATAGCTCTACTGCTGTTCCATGTCTAATCTTGTTAGTACATCTATGGGTAATCTTACCCAGCAAGGTGGCTGGTAGCCTAGTGGTTAGAGCGTTGGGCCAGTAACTGAAAGGTTGCTGGTTAGAATCCCCGAGCCGACAAGGCTCTGTCGAKGTGCCCTTGAGCAAGGCACTTAACCCTAATTGCTCCCGAAAGTTGCTCTGGATAAGAGCGTCTTCTAAAAATGTAAATATRAGGTCTAATAGTACTTTAGACATACGAACTAAGAAAGGGTATGTGTTTCTGTTTTACGATCCTGTCTCTTATGAATACAGGATCTTTAACACGTACTCTTTCTTAGTCAGTATGGCTAACAGTTCTTAAGATGTTTTATATCACAGGCGAGGAATGTAAGATGTCTCCCAACTAGATAACTACCTAACTCTATCTAATATAACTGCAGAGTCTGTTTTGATCTAGTCTGAATAGAGAAGCCTGCCTCTTCTCCAGCTCACTGACACCAGTGTGAATACTAATGTGTCACAGCCATGCTTCCTCTTCAGCTGTGTCTGTGTTGCCTCAGCCTTTGCCTCCCAAAGGGCACCCTATACCCTATGTTGTGCACTACTTTTGACCAGAGCCCTATGGGTCATGGTCAAAAGTAGTGCACTACATASGGAATAAGGAGCTATTTGAGGCGCAGCCTCAGTCTCTGCAGGCCCAATGCTTTATTAAATGAAACACCTCTTTATTGCCAGTACCTTGAGGACCGTGTTTTCCCATTCCTTCTAGGAGATGTGAGAGTCAGAAGCCAAGTGGGGTTTGAACCGGAACTAAGAGGGTCCCATCCTTACTTGTATGTCGATTTCCGAACTTTGCACTGTAAGTATGAACCAAAAACTCCCATTCATTGTGTGACCACCCCTTAAAACCSCTTCTATCAATAAAGAAGCTGAACCATTTTACAACCCATGATTTGTTGCTTGTAGCTCTTATGATTGATGTAACTCTGTATGATAACTTGACTTATGAACTAAATGGCAGATGTGAAGTGGACACTCAACAATCCCTCATCTAAATGTAGGCAAGATACACATCCACATACTGTAGTGGATAGGATTATATCATTTCAACTGATAAGACATTTAAACGGTCATGTGCTTGAATTAATGAAATTAAAGCATTTGATATTATTCACTTGTCAMATTGGATCTTCTGAAAAGGTCTATGAAAAGACCATTGTACAAAGTCTCTCCAACAAATTGATCAATGGAAGCCATCCAGCTGGCTGTCCTATTGACGTGATCGTATGTGTTGTGTTTGCTGACTGTGTAAAACTTTCCAGCAATCAATATTGCATTTTAGAATGTTTTGGGACCATCACCTATTAGACATTAGACATTAATCCTGGCTTTGTTTGTTAATGCCTTGATCTTTCCAAGAGTTTTCTAGAATGCAGGTTTGCTGCAAAAGGCCATTTGAGGCTTGCTAGTCTGCAATGGTTGGTGAGTGTGCGTTGACAATGCAGTACTCAGATTGGTGGGCTGCCAGCTGGCTGGAAAATGGGCTGCTGTGTCAGCAGCATGTCTGCACACTCACGCCTCTTTGCACTAGTCACAGTGGTGGGGGTGGCCACGGCATGGTGGCTCAAATCCCCTCTTGTGTTTGTCCTCTGTCAATGCTAGTCACTGTTTGAATTGACTTGGGACTCTTGACACTACCCTCGTCTTTTCAAAAAGTTTCACAGTTAACAGGTTATTATTCWAACTTTCGTGAAATGCATCTTGTTCTATATTGAGGTTATTACAGTACAGTACAGTATTAACCCTAATGTTATTGACTTTTTGACGTGTTTTTTTACTTTGTCCTGAATGATATGCTGTGCTCTGCTTTTAGTACAGAGTGTAGATTAGAGTTGTGTGCACATATGGAGAATGGAATTCTGTAATAGAACTGTTTGAAAAGCTTTCAGTGTTCTAGAGCTCCAAAAGCCAACTGATGGTGTTTTTTTTATTTAATTTAAATCATAACACCAACGCACGTGAAGTAGTTAGCTAGCCAACTGCAACTTGAAACATTACTTAGCTATGGGAAAAAAAGGTGRTTAAGCGAACTTCTGGCGTTTGTGGAGATGGACATCTCTTTGAAAGCTACTTGAAAAATAATGCAACAAAGCATCATGTTACTCTTACCTGGAAATTAATTAAGTTGTTAGCTATATAAACTTGGCTTAGCTTTAGAGCAAAGTGAGTACATTTCAACCATAGCTAATCATCCTGTGCTTTTGTTTCCACAGCCCGACCCCAGTCTGCGGGACCTGTGTCTGCCAGGAATGTCCGCAGGCTGCTGAGCTTTCAGAGGTACCTCCACTCGTCACGGTTCATCCGCGGCATCCCAGCCTCCAACCCACTAGGCTACATCCTTGACGATGACTACACAGGTCAAGCCAAGGTTAGTGGCAATCTATCCAGCAACAATACTTCCTAAATATGTAAGTATTGTAGTATCACTGAGTAAAAATTGGTCAGGTGATAATTGTAACCCAATATAATTCTTCATGTATTTCAGTTAATGCTGGAGAAGGTTGGAAACTGGAACTTTGACATGTTCCTTTTTGATAGACTTACAAAYGGTAAGGTGTWTTCCTAGGTGATTGTTGCCCTCTACTGTTTAAGAATTGCAAATGCAATGCATGCCTGCTTTATTTTCTCACCCTGACATGTATTGCTCTCTATTTTCATTTGGAAAATGTTCAATCACATAATAGTTTTCTATAAATGTGGATGGAGAATGACATGTGATTTTATTGTGGATGGCGTTTTGCTAGTGRTTTTGTTGTGGATGGCGTTTTKCTAGTGATTTTRTTGTGGATGGCGTTTTGMTAGTGATTTTGTTGTGGATSGCGTTTTGCTAGTCAGACTAAGTAGATGTGGTTAGAGTTCAGTTTTAGATTAAGGAGTAGGACTATTACATCATGTGTCCCTTCCCTTGTCTGTTATTACAAACTGCAGTGTTATTATGCATTTGTTGATTCATTGTTTCTGTTCTGCTTACTTACAGGGAACAGCCTCGTCAACCTGACCTTTCACTTATTCAACAGTTATGGGTTAATTGAGCTCTTTCAGTTGGACATGGTTAAACTTAGAAGATTTTTAGGTATTGAAATTAAATTAAATACACCGTATTGCACTGGGACATGGGTTTATTTAAACCCAATATTGTCTACTTGAATGAAGTGGTGATGCATAGTTGAAACTCTCCYCAAATGAAATGAATACGTAATGTTGTTGTTGTTGTTGTTAGTCATGATTCAAGAGGACTACCGCAGCCAGAACCCCTACCACAATGCAGTCCACGCTGCGGACGTGACTCAGGCCATGTATTGTTACCTGCAGGAGCCCAAGGTGAGAGGAAATTACACTGTTAACCACTAACAAATAACTCAWCTACAACTGAATGTCCTCAAAACAGATCAATACTCTTAAGCTTTTCACATTTCTTTGAAAATGTGTTTATTCTTTGTAGTGTTTTATTTTGTAGAAGGATGTGTAGGTTTTTGTAAGTGCTGTAGCCTTCAAAATGTGTGGACCAAAAAAAGAATAACCTACAAGTACACCTGGAGAAGTTTGTTCCAACTGTACCTCTTCATGAGGAGTCTGATGAGGAGGGTTCTGTGTGTTTGTTCCAACTGTACCTCTTCATGAGGAGTCTGATGAGGAGGGTTCTGTGTTTTGCAGCTCGCTGAGACGATGACTTCCTGTGATCTCCTGCTGGGTCTGCTGGCTGCTGCCACCCATGATCTGGACCATCCAGGTGTCAACCAGCCTTTCCTCATAAAAACAAACCATTATCTAGCAGCACTGTACAAGGTAAGGCCCTATACTGAAAATAGCCTCTGGGCTCAATGTTGATGCTTGTGGTGATAAAACCAATTTTCCAAACTGGGATCAATAACGTACTACTYCACTTTCTCTACAAGCGCTGTCGACCGAGAGTTGTCCTGTTCTTTCGACCAATCGATTGGTCTATATATTTAAACTTATTTTTCCATATATAGACAGACACACCCTGTGTTTGAATAAAACCAACTACATATGCGCTGAGCTTGTCTGACGCTTTAAGCACACTGTTTAATTAAATAATTAAGACACGCAAATGACTCAAGAAAGTCACGATGGTCACGCTGTGTTAGGCAATAATTGGGCTACACTGATAACTTGAGCTTGGTTCCCAAGTTTCAAACCATACCAAACCATCTTTGGTATACAGTAGTGTCGCGATAATATTTGAATTGAGGAAGTTGTTCATAATCATTAGGATATTTTAGCGATCCGCAGTAAACGTCCAAAATGCCCCCCAGCCTACAGCACTTGAGATGCGTTCTAAGGCTATGGATGAGAAAGTGAACTTATCATTTMCAAAAGTTTAGATCAGTTGTATGCTGCTTTGCGATCAATTAACAGCAAGGGTTACATTAAATAGGCGCAATATTTTTTACTGATACATTTGGCAATATTCAATTCATACGCGCAAAACATATAAACAAAAGCATTCACTGTGAACGTTGATACATGTAGGCCCTTCCTATATAGGCTATACACAGCACTACGTTCAATTTATGAAATCAGTTATTGTTTTCTTGCYCAAACCGTGAGCAACACACAGGGATGTTGATTCACACGGGACTAGTATTATTAGTGGACCTTGGAGTTCGCCAAAAAACAGTAGGTTATTCTGGTTGGAATTGTTACTCTCCTACCATGTACAAATTACTGTCATGGCAGATTCGGCGGGACTAAAATAACAGATGTTTTGTGCTTGTGCACATAATTACATTACCTGACCAACCCCAGTAAAACTAATCCTGTCCGAAWAGGGCTTAAGGCAAGGGCTGTTTCCTCGCCTCTGCTGCTGCTACCCCTGCTGCATTGTTCTCAATCCCAATATGCTWGTTMATTTTGCTGTTATGCACATAGCAACATAGGGAAAGGTGCCAATTCTACAGCGYACTAAAGATTCTGTTTCACAACGGCGGACAGCTACCATATCCAACGCGGAAGAAAGTGCATTTTTATAAAATAATATTAGATTTAGATTGCACCATTATTTTTACATAAACATATACAATTGCAGTATCACATGTCTTAGAGTGATGGACTGTGCCATCCCCGTGGCCTCCGCAATTTATTAGACCACTGACACGGGTGCGAATCAGACAGGTGTCTTGTGCACCATGAAWWWWWTKTATTAATTGTGACTGCTCGACTAMAGAAATCTCGGTCGACCATCAGCCTATCGACTAAACAATCGACCAGTCAACTAAATGTGGTTAGCMCTACTCTCTACTCATCATTATTTTAGTCTCTTTGATGGATAAAATGCTGATATAGTTGTCCATAAAATGTTGAATGACTTTAAAATACATGTTAATGGTTGGCATCAGACATCATCTAGCCCATGTACAATATAATTACCTCTTTAATACTCTGAGTATTTTTTGGGTTGTGTTTTCCATTGTAGAATATCTCAGTTTTGGAGAATCACCACTGGAAGTCTGCTGTGGGCCTGCTCCGAGAGTCAGCACTCTTGTCCCACCTTCCCACTGAAGACAGGTCAGTTCAGAGACAGGGCATCTTCTATAACAACTTTATTTGTGCCCTCAGGGCAATTCCATACAGTGCCTTCGGAAAGTATTCAGACCCTTTGACTTTTTCCACATTTTGTTAGGTTACAGCCTTATTCTACAATTGACTAAATCATATTTTTCCCTCATCAATCTACACACAATACCCCATAATAACAAAGCAAGAACAGGTTTTTAGAAATGTTTGCTAATTTTATAAAATAAAAWWWACTGATATCGCATTTACATAAGTATTCAGAGCCTTTACTCAGTACTTTGTTGAAGCACCTTTGGCAGCGATTAAAGCCTCAAGTCTTCTTGGGTATAACGCTACATGCTTGGACAAGGAAGATGGCGCCGACAGACATGGCAACACTGCTTCTCGCTCCTAAGCAATTTTGCAGTATTTYTTTCTTACAATATTAGCACAGAACATTTTTTTGTGCTATTACATAAAGCCGGAAATGTAAATGTATTTAAAAAAAMAAACATTTAACCTTTATTTAACTAGGCAAGTCAGTTAAGAACAAATTCTTATCAATTCTTATTTATAATGACAGCCTACACGRGCCAAATACAGATGACGCTGGGCCAATTGTGCGCCGCCCTATGGGACTCCCAATCACGGACGGTTGTGATACAGCCTGGAATCGAACCAGGGTGTCTGTAGTRACGCCTCTTGCACTGAGATGCAGTGTCTTAGACCGCTGCGCCACTCGGGAACCCAAAAAKAACTGTTGGATATCAGAACGGTAGTAACTCACCAGCATTATGACCAGGAATACAACTTTTMCGAATTTGATCCTTTGTTCGTAGCCCCCAGGGCAATTGAACTTATCCCAGACRCTGCTCCAAGACACCGCCAGCGRAGAGAGGTATTTGGAGTGGACTTCTAGTCAGACTCAGGAGGCGTGCACACCATCCACCGCTTCTGAGTATATTACTCGCTAATGTTCAGTCTCTGAACAATAAAGTAGACGAGCTCAGGGCRAGGATCTCCTTCCAGGGAGACATCAGGGACTGTARCATACTCTGTTTAATGGAATCATGGCTCTCTCAGKACATACTGTCCCCGTCCATATAGCCAGCTGGGTTCTCAGTACATCRCGCAGACAGGAATAAAGAACTCTCCGGGAAGAAGAAAGGCGATGGTGTATGTATCATGATTAACTACTCATGGTGTGATT
Source organism: Salvelinus sp. IW2-2015 (assembly GCF_002910315.2). Taxonomy (NCBI): domain Eukaryota; kingdom Metazoa; phylum Chordata; class Actinopteri; order Salmoniformes; family Salmonidae; genus Salvelinus; species Salvelinus sp. IW2-2015. The sequence goes on from NC_036871.1 coordinate 18,060,261, forward strand.
GTGATAACATACAGAAACTCAAGTCCTTTTGTTCACCTGACCTAGAGTACCTCACAATCAAATGCCGACCGTATTACCTCCCAAGAGAAYTCTCTTTGGTTATAGTCACAGCCGTGTATATTTTCCCTCAAGCCGATACCACGATGGCCCTCAAGGAACTACACTGGACTTTATGCAAACTGGAAACCACATATCCTGAGGCCGCATTTATTGTAGCTGGGGATTTTAACAAAGCAAATTTGAGGAAAGCGCTACCGAAGTTCTATCAACACATTGACTGTAGTACCTGCTCTGAAAAAATACTCGACCACTGCTACTCCCCCTTTCGAGATGCCTACAAGGCCCTCCCCCGCCCTCCCTTCGGAAAATCAGATCACGACTCCATTTTGCTCCTCCCTTCCTATAGGCAGAAACTCAAACAGGAAATACTCGTGCTAAGGTCTATTTAACACTGGTCTGACCAATCGGAATGCATTTTGTTCACGCAAGATATGTTCTGGGTAGTCTCTGAGAATAACATTGACGTATACATGGACAAGGTGACTGAGTTCATCAGGAAGTGTATGGGGATGTTGTTCCCAATGTGACTATGAAAACCTACCCGAAACAGAAACCATGGATAGATGGCAGCATTCGCGCAAAACTGAAAGTGTGAACTGCATTTAACCATGGCAAGGTGACTGGGAATATGATTGAATACAAACAGTGTAGTTATTCCCTCCGTCAATCAGGCAAAACGTCAGTACAGAGACAAAGTAGAGTTGCAATTCAACGGCTCAGACACGAGACGTATGTAGTAGGGTCTACAGACAATCACGGATTACAAAGGGGAAACCAGCCACGTCACGGACATAGGTGTCATGCTCTTTTTCACCCTGAGGATAACACAGTGCCACCGACGTAGCCCACTCCCAAGGACTGTGGGCTCTCGTTCTCCATTGCCGATGTGAGTAAGACATTTAAGCGTTAACCCTCGCAGGGCTGTTGGCCCATCCCTAGCTGCGTCCAAAGAGCATGCGCAGACCAGCTGGTTGGAGTGTTTACAGATATATTCAATCTCTCCCTATCCCAGTCTGTTGTCCCCACTTGCTTCAAGATGTCAACCATTGTTCCTGTACCCAAGAAAGCAAAGGTAACTGAACTAAATGACTATTGCCCTGTAACACTCACTTCTGTCATCATGAACTGGGTTGAGAGGCTAGTTAAGGATCATATCACCTCTACCTTACCTGACACTCTAGACCCATAGTACCCTCCAAGCCAATCTTAAAGTTCGGGGCCCTGGGCCTGAACCCCGCCCCGTGTAACTGGGTCTTGGACTTCCCCCAGGCAGTGAAGGTAGGAAACAACACCTCCACTTTGCTGATCCTCAACACTGGCGCCCCACAAGGGTGAGTGTTCAGCCCCCTCCTGTAGTCCCTGTTCACCCATGACAGCGTGGCCATGCACGCCTCCAAATCAATAATCAAGTTTGCAGACGACACAACAGTAGTAGGCCTGATTACCAACAATGACGAGACAGCCTACAGGGAGGAGGTGAAGGCTCTGACAGAGTGGTACCAGGAAAATAACCTCTCTCTCAACATCAACAAAACAAAGGAGCTGATGGTGGACTTCAGGAAACAGCAGAGGGAACACGCCCCTATCCACATCGACGGCACCGAAGGGGAGAAGTTCCTCAGCGTACACATCGCTAACAATCTGAAATGGTCCACCCATACAGACAGTTTGTTGAAGAAGGCGCAACAGCCCCTCTTCAACCTCAAGAGGCTGAAGAAATTTGGCTTGTCACCTAAAACCCTCACAAACTTTTACAGATGCACAATTGAGAGCATCCTGTCGGTCTGTATTATCGCCTGGAATGGCAACTGCATCGCCAGAAACCTGCAGGGCTCTCCAGAGGGTGGTGCGGTCAGCCCAACGCCTCACCGGGGGCACACTGCCTGCCTTCCAGGACACCTACAGCACCCGAAGTCACAGGAAGGCCAAAAAGATCATCAAGGACATCAACCGCTCGAGCCACAGCCTGTCCACCCTCTTATCATCCAGTAGGCGAGGTCAGTACAGGTGCGTCAAAGCTTGGACTGAGAGACTGAAAAACAGCTTCTATCTCAAGGCCATCAGACTGCCATCACAAGCCGGCTACCACCCGGTTACTCAACCCTGCACCTTTGAAGCTGCTGCCCTATATACATAGACATGGAATCACTGGCCATTTTAATAATGGAACACTAGTCACTTTAATAATGTTTACATACTGCTTTACTCAACTCATATGTATATATTGTATTATATTCTACCGTATTTTAGTTACAGAAACTCAAGTCCTTTTGTTCACCTGACCTAGAGTACCTCACAATCAAAGCCGACCGTATTACTCCCAAGAGAATCTCTTTGGTTATAGTCACAGCCGTGTATATTTCCCTCAAGCCGATACCACGATGGCCCTCAAGGAACTACACTGGACTTTATGCAAACTGGAAACCACATATCCTGAGGCCGCATTTATTGTAGCTGGGGATTTTAACAAAGCAAATTTGAGGAAAGCGCTACCGAAGTTCTATCAACACATTGACTGTAGTACCTGCTCCGAAAAATACTCGACCACTGCTACTCCCCTTCGAGATGCCTACAAGGCCCTCCCCCGCCCTCCCTTCGGAAAATCAGATCACGACTCCATTTTGCTCCTCCCTTCCTATAGGCAGAAACTCAAACAGGAAGTACTCGTGCTAAGGTCTATTTAACACTGGTCTGACCAATCGGAATGCATTTGTTCACGCAAGAATGTTCTGGGTAGTCTCTGATAATAACATTGACGTATCATGGACAAGGTGACGAGTTCATCAGGAAGTGTATGGGATGTTGTTCCCAATGTGACTATGAAAACCTACCCGAAACAGAAACCATGGAATCATATGTATATATTGTATTATATTCTACCGTATTTTAGTCCAATGCCACTCCGACACGGCTCATCCTAATATTATATATTTTCTTCAATTCCATTAATTTACTTTTAGATTGTGTGTGATTGTTGTGAATTGTTAGAACTACTGCACTGTTGGAGCTAGGAACCCAAGAATTCTCACACTCGCAATTACATCTGCTAAATACAGTACCAAACAAAAGTTGGACACACCTACTCATTCAAGTTTTTTTATTTTTTAAATATTTCTACATGTAGAATATAGTGAAGACATCAAAACTATGAAATAACACATATGGAATCATGTAGTAACCAAAAAAGTGTTAAACAAATCAAAATATATTTTATATTTGAATTCTTCAAAGTAACCACCTTTTGCCTTGATGACGCTTTGCACACTCTTGGCATTCTCTCAACCAGCTTCATGAGGTAGTCACCTGGAATGCATTTCAATTAACAGGTGTGCCTTGTTAAAGATCATTTGTGGAATTTCTTTCCTTAATGCGTTTGAGCAAATCGTTGTGTTGTGACAGGTAGGGGTGGTATACAGAAGATCCATATTTGGTAAAACAAATCGAGG
>NC_036871.1:18070151-18071973 GCF_002910315.2 Salvelinus sp. IW2-2015
CGATTTGACAACATCCGGTGAATTGTCAGATATTAAACTTTCATGAAATCACACATGCAATACACCAAATTAAAGCTACACTTGTTGTTAATCCAGCGGCAGTGTCAGATTTCAAAAAGGCTTTACGGCGAAAGCAAACCGTGCTATTATCTGAGGACAGCACCCAATCAAACAAAGACAGACAATCATAATTCAACCCGCCAGGCGCGACACAAAACTCAGAAATAAAGATATAATTCATGCCTTACCTTTGACGAGCTTCTTCTGTTGGCACTCCAATATGTCCCATAAACATCACAAATGGTCCTTTTGTTTGATTAATTCTGTCGTTATATATCCAAAATGTCCATTTATTTGGCGCGTTTGATCCAGAAAAACACCTGTTCCAACTCACGCTACATGACTACAAAATCTCTCATAAGTTACCTGTAATCTTTGTCCAAACATTTCAAACAACTTTCGTAATACATCTTTAGGTATTTTTTTACGTAAATAATCRATACAATGTAAGATGGGATAAACTGTGTTCAATACYAGACGAAAACAAAGAAAGCATGTTCCAGGTCGCGCGCACCAAATCATTAGAGTGCACCTGGAGTGACACAGGAAAATAACAGGGCTACTTCTTCATTTCTCTAAAGAAAAACATCAASCAATTTCTAAAGACTGTTGACATCTAGTGGAAGCTATAGGAACTGCACGCATATTTCTATTAAAACGGCCTTGCCTTAGAAAACCAATGGAAAACAGATTGACCTCAAACATTTTTTCCCAGTAGCAGGCAGTTTACTTTGGGCACACTTTTCATCTGGACGTGAAAATAGCGCCCCCAAGCCRTRAGAAGTTAAGACATGAAGTTTAGTCAATACGGAACATTTCAAGAMCTTTGAAAGTTTCTTCAAGTGCAGTCACAAAACCATCAAGCGCTATGATGAAATTGGCTCTCATGAGGACYGCCAYAGGAAAGGAAGACCCAGAGTTACCTCTGCTGCAGAGGATACGTTCATTAGTGTTACCAGCCTCAGAATTTGCAGTTCAAGTCAATYAATTGTCATGACGTGGCACTTTTTGGGTATAGCTAGTAGCTTCCCMCTCTCTCTCCCATACACCCAGGTTCTGTTATATCAGGTCGTAAATTMCTGGAGGAGACTCTCTCCTCCTGGCCATGCAGAAAGAGACACATAGAGAGAACAAAGGATTTCACATGGCGAACTACTAAATCCCCAAAATGAGGATTTGATACAAAATGTCCACTTGTGAGAAGATGGGAATGGTCCGTGGACACTTAAGGGATGGGTATGACGAGTGTGTTTCATTTGGTGACCTCAGAGAGGACAGGAAACACACATGACTATATCTCCAAATATGTAYATTTCTAAATTTTGGGGTTTGCATCTAATTCTTGTATAAAATGAATGAGTAAAGACAAAACTATTTGTGAAATGATGTAAGGTGATGTTAAACCTTCAATGAAAGAGAATTGTATTCCCTTTCAATTTGAACTAAGTCATTGGCCCGCCCCCTGTGAGCACAGACATGATCTGGCGTCATGGAACTGCCCTTTTCTACTGTTATGAATAAAAAACCCTCCTGAAGAAATCCTCTTTAGACCACGCGTACCTCGATGGACACAGGTTGAGTTCAGACCACGCGTACCTCGGTCAGCTGAGGGGGCAAAGGTTTGAGTAGAGACCACAAAAACCTCAGTGTCCGCTAAGGTTACAATGGTTGTTGAATTCCTAACCATACCACGTGGAGCATTGGCTACACGGGTGGAAATGGTTCAACTCTGAGACTATCGATCCCGACAGAATAAGAGCAA